>NW_022436972.1:5677907-5758665 GCF_009761245.1 Sapajus apella | reverse complement strand
CACAAGAATTAGCCAGGTGTGGTGGTGCAGGCCTGTCATCCCAGCTACTTGGGAAGCTGAGGCAGGACTCTTTTGAACCTGGGAGGGAGAGGTTGCAGTGAGCCTAGATTACGCCACTGCACTCTAACCTGGGCAACAGAGCAAGACTCCATCTCAAAAAAAAAAAAAAAAAAAAAAAGAAAAGAAAGTTCAGGAAGAGATGATAAGGTACTCCTTAACACAACAGAGGTGCTTCAGGTCCCACTGTCTCTCCCAGCCTACTCACTGCCTTCCTGCCCAGCTTTAGCCTGGGTGAGGTGTTTCCTGGGGGCTGTAGCTCAATTCCAAGGAATCGAGAGAAGAATGCCTTTATTTTTCACATGAATGTGATTTTTTATACAGGCTGTGGTCTCTACAAGGATGCCTGATGGAAATCTAGTCTGAATACCTTTCCAATTTGGCAGGTACAGCGGTGGCAATGGGCTGCTTCTACCCTGGCATGGGTCTGCATCAGCCCAGGACTCAATCCAGAGGAAGGGGTGCTTATTTTTTGATCAAGGATACCACATGGGCTAGTGGTAGCTCTAGGTGGTCAGTGGGAAGGAGGTGGTCAGAAGGAGTGACCCATTGGTCACCTATGTACCTCTGTCCTAGCAAACCATGTGGCAGAGTGGGATGAGGGTGGTAAAAGAAGCAGGGATTTTATCTCACAATCTATGGCATTTACTCTCCTCCTGCCTTGATCCTTATTATCACCGTGTGTCCTGTCTCTTCCTGCAGAAGACTTGTGTCTTACTCAGCTTTGTGTTCCCTACAGCCCCTAGAACACAGTAAGTCCTCTTGCAATAAACATATGCTGAGTGAAAAGTGAATTAGCAAGCTTGTCATGCCTGCCTATTGTTATCTGTTGCCTGTGGAAAAAAATATGTAAGAAATGCATTATTTTTATTATAATTCATACTAAATTTACTCTTTTTAAAAATCCATTTTGGACAATTTTTTGAGGCTAAATTGTGTGGCATTCAAAAAAAGTGAAAACAAAGCCTTGCCAACAGTCTGAATGCATGCTAACATCAAGAATCGTTACCTAATGATTTTAAAGCATCTGGCTGAGTTGATTGGGTTAGAATTGGAATCCACCCCCTTTCCTTGCGGACGGATGCATGTGGGTACACACGTGTAATTACTGTCACAGAGTGACATGTACATTCATGAACAGAATGTGTTGGACAGAAATGTTTCACTAGCATCCTGAAGAAACAAAGGAAAATCACTAAATGCAAGAATATAATTGCTTTATCAATTTTGGATCAGCATTTCAACTTCCAAAAAGGCATGAAATATATTATATTTCCACTATTATACATTTTATCTTAAGAACAGTTCCAAATCAAATTAAGCATCCCCTGAATTGAGATAGAAAGACAGCAGTTACAATCTATGGTGGCAAGTATGGAAGAAGAGCTGTTTTTCTTTAAACAGTAGAATAAAAGGCCTTTTAGAGATAATCCAAAGGACAAAGTGTTGAGGTAAATAACAAACTTCTCTTCTGACCTGTTTTCAATGCACAATTTAGACGGATCTATTCTATTCTAAAAAATATTAGAGAAAAAATATGACATGATGCCACAAAATGTCCATGTGGTAAGCATCAAACACAATAATCATTCTCTTAAAAAATCCAACCCACATATATAAATCTTCACAAAAATAAATTCAGCAAGTTTTGAAAAACATTTATTCCATTACTATCCACTGCAAATAACTGTCTTCAATGAATTGAAACACATTTAAATTTTCGAATGCAACAGAACTTCATTATAGCAGAGCTTGTTGTTGTCCAGATTCAAATATAAACAATGAAAATTATGTCTTCTAAAATTGTTTTCGTTGAAACATAGCAGCAGAACTCATGTTTTCTTTCCTACTCAGCTCCCCTGCAAAGGGGTTTTCTAAGGAACCCAGGGCCAAGACAAAGGAATAGGGAGGAAGTCTAGCACAATGGGAAGCCCCTGAAGGGTTTAAGCAGAAGACAATAACAGACGCTGAGAAGTGGCAGCAGGGAGTGGAGGAAAGAAAGCCTGAAATTTACCCTGCTTTCTGCTCTGCACATGGAAGGCCCCATCCATATGTCCATTGTCACCCAAGGCGTTTTGACAAGTCTAGAGTGAGGTAAGAGAATGGCATTTATTGAGGTCTAATACTGAGGCCTGGGGCTGGGGTGTACATCAGAAGACATTCATAGACAAAGCTGAACAAAGGGTCATACCCACTGGCACCTGCTGGGCACTTCTCTAAAACTGGCACTGGGACATCATTAGAATGAATTAGAACTAGGGCACCAGTTAACCCAGGCCTACACACTAGTGAAAGGAAAATTGAGCCTCTCCCCGACCCTGCTCCAGACAACTGAATGGTGACTTCAAGAACAAATATTCTAAGGATCTTAATTAGAAGGGGAGTGATACTGTAGACCAGACCATGCTCTATCACGTAGAAGATGTATTGTTGGCAAAGTTGTTGAGCATCTTATGGCCTCATTTTCCTCATCCGTAAACTAGTGCTTGTCACACAAGTCTGTTATGAGGATTATTACAACAATGCCTAGGCAGATGACAACTATTATGTAGCAAATCTGTAGTGAGAAATTAACCCAGAATATGCAGCACAAAATGCCTCCTTAACTTCACAGACATGTTAGGAAAAGAGTTAGAAGAGAGGGAAAGAGGAGATACTGCCCATCATAGAGAGATCCCCACTCCCATCCACCTCTGTTGGCTATCAAGGTAAGATAGATCTGCTCACAAAGCTGGAAGTTTTGAAAAGGTGAAGAATGTCTAAACATAATGCACATACAAACAATATTATTTAATAATTTTAGTGCTTCCATCATTTGATGCCTAGGGTGAACTTCCATTTGAGTAGAGGTTCTGGTTAGGTTAGTATCACCTCAAAATTTACCTAATTTAGCCTTCTCATCGACCTCTCAAAGTAGGGCCTGCATATTTGGATATTACTAACCTGTAACCAAAACCAGGAGATGTTATAGTTCATACATATTTTACACAGATAGAGATTCGACCTCAGTTTCTGCAGAATAAGGTCATAGCACACTTAGTATTTAATGTAATTTAAAGACATGTATGCAAAGAGAAAACATGGCAGAATTTCCCCTCACTGCCCCTTAGCATGAAAGCATACAACACTAATGATAACTTTATTATCCTATTTTTGAATACCACCAGTAATCTGAATACTTATATTCTGATATAAATAGGTCGAATATAACTGGCCACAATAGAAGCCAACTATTAAAACATAATTATAAAATATTAAGTCCCTTCTGAAGAAGCAAAAAATATTAGAGAAATATTAGAGAAAAAATATTTGCAGCTTGGCGCGGTGGCTCATGCCTGTAATTCCAGCACTTTGGGAGGCCAGGGCAGGTAGATCACCTGAGGTCAGGAGTTCAAGACCAGCCTGACCAATATGGTGAAACCCCGTCTCTCCTAAAAATACAAAAATTAGCTGGGTGTGGTGGCAGACGCCTGTAATCCCAGCTTGAACCCAGGAGGCGGAGGTTGCAGTGAGTCGAAATCTGCACTTGGCGACAGCCTGGATGACACAGTGAGATTCCATCTCAAAAAAAAAAAAAAAAAAGGCATTAGCTTTACATATTATTATTTACCAAAAATACACAGATACATAATGCTTAACAGTACAAAAATAATTATATTTATATCAGTCATCATCACCCTTTAGATTTGCCATCTACAGGAGAAGTAAGAAAATGTTGGTTCTTCCCTTTATAGATGATAATCTAGCAAAACAAAACAAAACAAAAAAGAGCACTCTCATAGTTGTATTGAAGTGATATTTCTATTTGGTAATAAAAATTCAGTACCTTTTAGGGCTAGAGTGAATATACCCACCAATGTTCCCAATTTTATACACAAAAGTAAATATTAGAGTTTAAATCATAAGGGAAAGATCCACTTTTCCTCAAGGTACCATTTAATGTACGTAATTATTAAAACCTATAATTTCACATCAATAAAACTAAGGAAAATTCGAAATTTTGGATAGGTTTTTAGTGCATGCTACTTACATTTTACATTTCTTTTCCTTCTAGGTGCTAAAAAGTTTTTCTTTCTAGGTATGACCATATGTTTATAGTCACCTATCAGCAAAGGTTGAAGGGCTGGGAATTAGGAAACACGTGATTCTGCTTTTAATTTTGACCCTGATTCTATGACCTTCGACATGTTATTTATCTAATAAAAGAAGAACACTATTTCCCATCCCCAAACTGCCTCGTCTCTTCAGGCAAGCCAGTCTTTGGTTTTCTAAACCACTGGGAGGAACCATCATCACATAGGAAAAGCAGAACACTGGGTAATAAATTGTTCTATGTAACTCTTTGGCATACATTATTTAAGTTTTGCCAATAGATTCACCTTGTTAGTTATGTTCTGGTCAAGCCAATGTCAAGAGTATTCATAAAAACACACACTGGGTGACTGGCAGGAGAAGCTGATGTAGAGCCGAAAAATAACTGGGGATTAGAAAGTGATAAATCAATATAAAAACGATCAAGTTGTCTACTGTGAAATTAATGAAGCAATATCAAAGTGCTTTGTTTGGCTTAGAGGAAAACCAGTAGAAACTATATGACTAGACAATTCTTGTAAACCAGGAATAAACAATAGCCACACACCAGATTATAATCACTGAGATTAAGGACAGTGGTCTAAGGCATTAAAGGTATGCACAGCATCACTTCATTTGGAACTACCACTTTAAAAAGAAGTGTGTACCTCACTGAGCATCACAGATTTCACCTTCAGAGTCTTCAAAATGCCCATCTGTTCATGGAGCTGTCTGGTACAGACCCTGGGTTTCTGCCTTTTATAAAACGGTGGTCTAAGTCCGACAACAGTGGAGCAGAAAAACCCATACATCACCTTCCCTCCCACAGACAAAGTTTAACCATACAGTAGTAAAAATGTGACTGTGAAGGGGCAAGTATATTTTAGAGGACAGAGAAAGTCTTACAAGCCGTGTTTTTAGAAAGGGTGGGAAATCACCACCCTTCTTTGACCAGACAGGCAGGGCTTTGTGTAGGAGGGTGCGGCTGTCAGAAACTGTCTGAATGATGGAAGGCAGCAGCTTAGCAGGCTACTGGGAAGAGCGACTCCAACTGCACGGCTCAGCTTAGGAGGCAGAAGTGAGGTCAAGAGTAATGATCTTTGCAGACGTCTGTAGGGGTGAGATCACTCTGAAAAGCTCAAGGAAACAGAAGTGGAGGGTCATGATTCTGACCCTCAGTGTTAGCTGTGGAGAAACTCAAGCTCATGGTCAGGTAAGCCCTGCTCCACCCAGTAATGGCCTCAGTGATCCACTTGCATGTTTGACCTATTTCTTTCTCATTTATGAGGTACACATGATACTGCCCTTTACATAAGGTTGTTTCATGATCTTAAAGGAGATTATGTGGATGAAAGGGCTTTATATTCCCAGGGTGCTAATATTAGATTCTCAGGGCTCCATCAGTGTAAGAATCAGACAAATAAGAGGGTGAGTGGTCCCTGGTCAGCCCATCGCCCTTAAAGAAACACACTGGTACCTTCCCTCATTGTAATAGCCTGCTGGGCTTTCAGTTTTGGGTTTAGGGATATGCCAGAGTGTCCTGCTCTTTAAGTGGCCATTCATCAACTCCAGGAATGTGCTGGTGGTTTGCCTGAGTCTTATCCAAATGCCACTCTGGACTCTGGATAAATACAGGATGGGTGGCAACTGTGGTCACATTACTACTCCACCCTACCACAAGCCTTATTTTTCACCTTCTTTGCTCCCCAAGGGAGTTCCCCCTTTTCTTATCCTTTAAAATTATTTTTAAATATTTACTTGTCTATGAATTCTTATATCCTTACCTTGGTGTATGATTATCTCATATATAATTTAAATTTTCTGTTCATTACAACAAGGGGTAGCAGAAGTGTAAGGGAAGGGATGACTGGGCAATTCCAGTAGTGAGAAATGTGTTAGGAGAAATGCTGAATACAGAATAAGCACAGCAATATACTCTCATTTGGCTTTATAACTACTCTTCCAGAGGAGGAAACTGAAATTTATCAGGGCAGGTAACAGCAGAGTAACGATAGTAACAGTAACGGTGATTATTGCTGGTCATGTGATAAAACCAAGGTTGGAACTCTGATCTGGTGCTAAGTCAGTGATTTCCAACAGAAATGCAATGCAAACCCACATGCAATGTTAAATTTTTAAGTAGCAACATTAAAATAACCAACAAGAAGCAGGTGAAATTAATTTTAATCATCTCTGTTGTTTAACCCAATATGCCAAAAAATCATTTCAACAGTTAATAAACATAAAAAATATTAGTGAGACATTTAACATTTTTTGTACCAAATAGAATCCAGTGTGTATTTTACAGCAAATCTACATTTGGACTAGCTACATCCAAGTGCACAACAGCTACTTAGTGGCTAGTGGCTCCCTTACTGGACAGGGTAGCTCTAGATGGTTCCTGAGTATTCTTGTGCCATAAGCCCTTTTGGCAATCTAGAGAAGCCCATGAATTCCTTCTCAGAATAATGTGTTTACATGATTAAAATGTAAGACACAGGATGACAAAGAAAGCAATTATTTTGAAACACAGTTATTCAATTATTTAAAAAAACGCAAAATTATGATATTGTGTATACCTGCTTCTTTAAATAGCACCTTAAATAACATTATCCAGAGGCAGTTATAATAATTATAAGCAATTTTAAATAAAATAATGATCATAAATAATATTTCAATATGCTTAAAGCAACTCTAATGATGATGAAAATATCTGTGACTTCAACTGGTAGCAAATTAACTTTGAGTTGTGCAGTTAACTTGGTAGGTCAAACCAAGATACTTTTCTAATGACACAGAATAGGAGGGAATACATTAGAGGGCATGATTCACAGTCAGGGTGAGTACCATTTCATGAAACTTCTGTTAAATATGTATGTATACATACACACAGTTAAATACTGGGTTGCAATGTAAAATGTACTTTATATTGTGAGTCATGGTTTTAAAAAGTTTGAAATCCTCATACACTGCTAGTGAGAAATCAAAATGGTTTAACTACTATGGAAAGAATTTGATGGTTCCTCAAAGAGTTAAACATAGAATTACCATATGACCCTGTAATTTCACTCCTGTACATGTGCCCCAAAGGAATGAAAACAAGTTATTAAACATGTATATGTACATGCATGTTCATAGCAGCACTATGCATAACAGCTGAAAGTCTTCAATGTCCATCAATGGATCAATGAATAAACAAAAGGTGGTATGTACATGTAATGGGATATTACTAATCCATAAAAAGGAATGGAGTTTGGGAGCATGCTACAACATGGATGAACCCCAAAAATGTTATGCTAATTTAAGAAGGCCAGACACAAAAGGGTCACATATGGTTTGATTCTATTTATAAGAAATATCCAGAATAGGTACATCCATAGAGACAGAACACAGATAGGCTATTGCCAGGGGGTATGGGGAGTGGAGAAAAGGGAGAATCTGCTTAACGGTGAAGGGGTTTTTACTTTGGAGTGATGGAAACGTGATGGATCTAGATAGAAAAGGCGGTTGTGTAACACTGCGAATGTACAAAATGCCACAGAAAGGTCACCTTAAAATGGTTAATTATATGTTGTTTCACTGCAATAAATTATTATTTTTTAAAGTTTAACACCTTTGCCCTAGAGGGTCTTTCTGTTTGGAGTGTACTCATTTGTGGTGCTACTACATCCCCACCTAGTGGTGGAGACACCTTCTGTCTGGGCTCCAGGACTGGAGATGCCCGACTGCTAGAGACCACTTTCACATCACAGCGGGAGTTCAAGATCTGAGGCCATGCCTAGGCCCATGCCTACCTGGGATGAATATTTCGTGTGTAGACATTGACAGTGATAACCGCCAGCCACCCTGAGCTTCAGGCAGGAAAGAAAAATGCTTTCTAGTCCTGGCGCTCATATATTTCTCAAGTTATGGAACCTCTATGGGATTGATTTATACAATCTATAAAATCTATAAATCAATCCCATAAAGGATTTTTAACTATATTTTTAAATATAGTTTAGCTTATATAGTTATATATAAATAACTATATGGTTAAAATAGAGTTTAACTATGTAGTTTAACTGTATTTTAAGCTATTCATAAGTGCAACTCAGAACTCATGTTAAATTAAAAAGAGGGTGACGTAAGAGGCTTCCTTTAAGCAAAGAAGCTTCCTTTGATTGCCTGTAAGATCAAAACAATACTCCCTACCACAGGGCTGTGGTAAAGGTTAATATAAGTTGGCATAAGAAGTGCATCTAATACCAGTAGATGTTCATAAAATATTCATTTTGTTCCTCATCCTGCCTGATTTCTAAAGATACTTGGTATGAACTTATGTACCCCAAACAAGTTGTTGTTTCCAAAAGGGCTCCCCCCAAACTTCTGACTGTCATTGGAAGAAAGAAAAAGACTGTGGGCGTCTGGAAAAAAAGTGGCAGAGATCTGAAGTTAATATAAAAAGAAGACAGAGCACAAGTAGAGAACACAGGGCAGAAACTCAATATGAAACAAAGCCAAGCGACAAAACAGCAGCAGGGACCTGGTGAGCACCAGGTGTACAGAGGGGAGGAAAGAGAGAGGGGAAGGAAGCGTCCAGCAGACATTCCAGTTATTGCCACGAATGCTGCCTGAAGGTGACAGAGACAGACAGACAGACACACACACACAGAGCGAGAGCGAGAGAGAGAGAGAGAGAGAGAGAGAGAGGATGCCAAGAATTGCATACAGCAAAAATATTTGGATATTTTTGCAAGTGGGCTTGCATGAAAGATTCCAACTTTATAACATGTTCTATAAAAATGAAATGGAAGGCTCTAAACTGTGAGACATAGTTATAAAAAAAACAACCAGAAAAGACAGATATCAAATCATGGAATTTTCAAATGATGAGGCCAAAGGCAGGAAACAAATCATGAAATTAATTTGAAATCAAATAGTGTAAAATTACCAGAGCAGAAAACACTTGCTCCCACATCAGAGTATTCGAGATCTGTCGGAAATTCTATAACGTGGTACAATTTGGCATTGGAAAAACATGGGGAACAAAATCAAAACACCATTCTTACATGCTTCTAAGAATACTGGCAGGGCCAATGGGGCAGGTGGTGAGTTGAAAACCCCACAGGCAAGTCGGAGAAGCAGGCCTCCCCACTAGGCCTTCCTGAGCCCAGCAAGCATCCCTCACTGCCACAGTCATTTCTGCCCTGTCCACTCCACAGCCTTCCTGCTTCTCTCCTCCCATCTTGCTCTCAGGGATGACCCTGCCTCCTACATGGCACCAGACAGAAAGTCTCATTTTTCTGCTGTCAAATCCACAAAGCCACCTTTGCCCCCTCTCCTGACCCTGTTTCCACCTCATGCCCAAGAGTCTCACTCCTATGGGTCTCTTACATCTTAACCTTTCCCTTTCTATGATATCTTTCTTGCCTTAATGAAAACATAGCCAATACCTCTTGTCTTAAAAGCAAACAACAAAAAACCCAAAAACCCTTCCCTTATCCCACATTTCCTTCCAATTCTGATATGGTTTGGATCTGTGTCCCCACCAAATCTCATGTTGAACTGTAATCCCCAGTGTTGAAGATGGGGGCTGGTGGGAGGTGATTGGATCATGGGGTAGATTTCTCATGAATGGCTTAGCACCATCCCTCGGTACTGTCCTCATGATAGTGAGCTCTCATGAGATCTGGTAGTTTGAAAGTGTGCGGCACCTCCCGCCTCACTCTCTCTGGTTCCTGCTCCTGCCATGTAAGATGCCTGCTTCCCTTTGCCTTCTGCCATGACTGGAAGCTTCCTGAGAGGTCCCCAAAAGCAGAAGCCACTATGCTTCCTATATAGCGTGCAGAACCATGAGTCAAATTTCTTTTCTCTATAAATTACCCAGTCTCAGGTATTTCTTTATAGCAATGAGAGAACAGACTAATACAAATTCCTAGCTTACTTTCCTGAGTTCCCAATCATCACTTAATGTCTCAACACAGCTGTCTTTATACGCAGCCTTCAGTTTCTCTTTCCACCCCCCTTCCCCCTTCAGCCCCTTTCAGGCTGACTTCTTGGCCACACTTCCACTAAGGTGATCAACAGCTTTCACTTAGCCAGTGGCACTTCTCAGCCCTTAACTGAAATGGCATCTCGGTAGCATTTGATGTAGCTCCAAACCCTTCTTTTTGCAACTCTCTTCTTGCTTTCATGACCTTACACTTTCCTAGTTTTCCAGGTGTGGCATGGTTGGCCCGTGCCTACCTCTCCAATCTCATCTTGCACCTTCCCTGCCACCCGGGACTCCTGCACCTCCGGGCTCAGCAGTGCTGCTCTACCTGCCTTAGAGACACTTTCCTCTTCCCTTGGCTAAATTCTATTTGCCCTTCATCCATCTAAGTATTGCTTCCTCAGAGAAGCCTTCCCTTAACTCCCTGGTCTAAATCCAGAGCCACGGTTGACATTTCTTATTGATACAAATAAGATTGCATCAATTGTATACAAATTGATTGTATACCAATAAGATTGATACAAATTTATCACAATTTGTAGTTATGTATTTATTGTGTAGCTAGTTTTCAACATGCTTTCTCCCTGTTTGGACTATCAATTTCACTAGGTACATTCTATGTTTATTTTGGTCAGCATCTTACTCCTATATTCTAGGACACAAGGGAAACACAACAAACATAACACATGGCAGACACTTAGTAAGAAATTACTGAATGAACAGCATGGGGTTAAATGAATGAATGAAGATCTTCTCACCAATGGCAGAGAGTCAGAGCAGGTCAGTGACTTTACCCTGGCTGCTTCAGGCCTTTAGTCTTCCCCATGCAAAAAGCTGTTCATTCTTTTTTAGGCCCTTGGGTATCTGTTTGAACAAAGTCCTATTTGGACTAAGAGAAGCATGATGGAGAATAAGCTGGCAGCAAAGGGTGGAGAAAAGCCAAGGAAAGTAAACTGCTGGAGAAAAATAGTCTCAATTTTCTTAGTGTCTGACTTCTTACTTCCCTGACATAACCTCTGACCATGTCAGTTGTAGATGGGGCTCTTTTCCTACCAGTGCAATGTGGACTTGGATGCTGCAGAAGCTCTACCTGCGGAAGGAAAGGAAATGCATGGGAGGTATGGGGAAAGGGAAAAAAAAGGGAAGCTCTGAAGACAAGCTCAAAATCCAGCAGATCTGGGAGGAGTAGATCTTATAAGTCATTGAATCAAATCCACTCACAATATAGATGACAACCTCAAGGCCAAGCTGTAAACAATGTATCCAAGGTCCTCACTGATGGGAGAACTGGATGGACTAAAATCCACTGCCCTTTTGTGTACCCTCAAATGCCTGTTGAGGCAGAGAGCTGAGACACTGATCCTGTTACTTCTTGTGTGTTAAAGAAGACATTTCTCACTGGAGCTATTTCACAGGCATGTTGTTCAAAGGAAGGGTTTTTTGTCTACTAAAGACTACTTACATCAAAGCTCTAACATCTCTAGTAGGTTCTGAAAATCTTTTTTACTTAAGAATAACTGGAGGTACTACAAAGCCCCGGGACAGATGTCTAACTAGGACTGGCCAACCTTATCCTTTAAAACACAGTTAGTAAGAGCCTGTTGATTTGAATGTTGATGAGGGGCAGGGCATTCCTTGCTGCTCTTGTTTACTCAGTTTGGGAGAAATCAGCTTGACAGATTGAGTGGCAACAAGCAGCAGACAGCCCTCCTTCCTCATGTTTAGTTATTTCACTTTTACTCCTCATAGCCAAGTTTCTTAAAAACGACCCTCTCTGTCTCTCCTTTCTAATCTACTACATTCCAACTTACTGCCATTCCAGCACATTGGGAATGAGTGTGTCATGACCACCAACGCCCAAGCCCTATGGAACTTTCCAGTCCTCACCCTACTTGGCCTCTTGACAGCATTTGGCATTACTGGTCAAGCCTTTTTTTTTTTTTTTTTTTTTTTTTGAGTCTCATTCTGTTGCCCAGGCTGGAGTGATGTGGCACAATCTTGGCTCACTACAACCTCTACCTCCCAGGTTCAAGCGATTCTCCTGCCTCAGCCTCCCAAGTAGCTGGGATTACAGGCGCCTGCCACCACGCCCAACTAATTTTTGTATCTTTAGTAGAGATGGGGTTTTGCCATGCTGCCCAGGCTGGTCTCCAACTCCTGACCTCATGATCTGCCTGCCTTGGCCTCCCAAAGTGCTGGATATGTGTGAGTCACCGTGCCCAGCCAAGTCTTCTTTTTTTGACATGCTCGTTTTACTTGGCTACTATGACATTCATCTCCTCTATCCTCCTACCTCTGTGACTATTTGGTCTCTTTGCATTAGGAGCTCCTTCTCTGTCCCTCCCTGCAACGGCAAGGGTAACTCAGAGCTCCACATTCAGTTCCTTTCCTTCTTATGTGTAAATATTGCCTAGGATGTTTCATCTGAACCCACAGCTTCAGTTGTTTCCCAAATTACTTTTACATCTCAGACCTCCCTATGGAAGTCCACATCCATATGTTGCCTCTTTATATCTTATTAACCACCTCAATCCGGATACTCCTCAGGTACCTGAAATTCAACATGGCTACATCTGAGCTAAGCAATCTTCTTCCTCAGTTCTTACTTTCTCCTTTATTGCCTGAATGACATCATCATTTACTAAGTCACTCAAGTTAGAAATTGAAGGCTTTTCTTCCCTCTCATCCCTCAGATTCAAAGACTCAGCAAGCCCTGTTGAATCTACCTCTTAAAAATTTATTGTATCTGTTTTCTCATCCTCATTCTTACCATTGTTCTGTTAATTAAGGTACTTGTAATTCTTCACCTGGCTCAATGCAATAGGCTTCCGATTGGCTCAGTCCTTGTAACTGCTGCCAGATTGTTCAGTGCTTCTCAATCCCTTTTAAGATAAAGCCCAATCCTTGGTTGCCATACAAGACCCCTTTCCACCTCTCTAACTTCAAGCATCCCTGTGCTTCAGCTACAGGGAACTGTCTGCAAGTCCGACAAGACACCAGGCTGTGAACCACTCTCAGGCCCTGCACTATATATTCTGCTTTTCCTTCCTCTTAATTCCAGCTCTAACCCTTACCCATCTTTCTGAGCAGCTCTGACTGACTTCCCCAGGCAAAGTGAAATGCCCTTACTTTGGGCTCCAGTAGTACTTGTTACCTGGTCTTGCATTTGTAGTTTACTTCTCTGTCTCCCCACTAAATTGTAAGCTCCTTGCTGGAAGTGGAAGGCTGTGCCTCTCATTTCTGAATTACCAGCATCTAGCATAGTGCCTGGCACATAACAGATTCTAAAACATGCTAGGTGAAAAAATAAACTTAAATATAAGCATGAGGTTTATTTTTGTGCGTGAGCCCAAAAGCAATGGGTATGATAGCATCCCTTCCAATACATTAAATATGTAAAATATAACATTCTTTTGCTATGTATCTGCCAAGTGGTTACTTGTAGAAATCTACAGAAACAGTGAAACAATTGTCTCACACAAACCAAAGGCTAGAAGTCACATGACAGTATGGAATATTGTTTTTACTAAAATATCCAATCTAAGAGATATAAATTCTAGAGATTAATTTTGAAATCTTCTGTTACTAACCACACAATTTCCTTAAATGCCTTATGTTCACCCCTTAGAAAACAAGGCAGAAGCAGGATGTACCCATGAATCTTCTAATGCTCTCCAAACACTTGCCAATGGCGAGGCCTAATTTTACTGAATGTGCTTACCTGGCTGATCATTCATGAAGGAGCAGTTCCAGCCAAGAAAGACTGCTAAGTTTTACTCTGAGGTTTTCTTTTTCAAAAAGGAGCTATCTAGCGAATTAATACACCTTCACATCATGCAAAGGTCCACAATGTCTCTGAATTTCCCACACGGAGAAACTGTGGCATTTAAATATGATGGTTACGGTCAAGGAATGAGTTTAGGCCTTGTTACTGTTTTTGCAAACTTTCTTCTGAGGACCAACTGAGGTTATGTCGGTGGCATTTCCGAGAGCCTAACCATGAAGTAGTTACAGTTTTATTCATTTGCTCTGGGTGGTTGGTCTTCTTGAACCCTAAGTCTACTATGTTATCTGCTGTGGTAACTGGCAGGTTAGTGGACAGGCACAGCCGCACTGGGATATTGGAACCACACAGACAGCACAGGCTGAGCCATGCCCAGCATCGCCTGCACACTCTGCTCCAGATAGGGCCACCTCTTAGGGCCCTATTACACTTAGAAGCATGAGAAGTGTTTGCTCTGTCACAGAAAAAAATCCCAATATTTCTCAGGATGCATAATGCGCAGAAATAGGCCAAGGGGAGCTCAGGGCAAGCCAACTATGTCTAAAAACTAAACTTGCCTCAGGAAGTAAACTCACCCCAGGTTTTGCTTATTAAATCATTCACCACTAAAGAGATAGTTTCTACAGAAGTTAGATGTAGGTGTAGGGAAAAATCAGTGAAGAATTCGAGTTCTTATTCAAATTTCAAACTACTCTGACACTTACCCAACTCCCATGCTTTACTTGGAGGATGAAAATAATAGCAGTTGTAGGACTGATTGCTAATCACAGGCTGCATAAGAGATTACAAAGGCTTTTAGATCAGGTAAACTACTAACTCTCACAGGCTCACAATGAAGCATAAAAAGGTATGTCTCAAATATATAACTAAACACACACACACACACACACACACACACACACACACACACACGGGTTAAATCCTTAGCCAATTAAGAACACAGAGTTAGCAGTATAAAAAATACTTTTTTGGCTGGGTGTGGTGGCTCATGCCTGTAATCCTAGCACTTTGGGAGGCTGAGGCGGATGGATAACAAGGTCAGGAGTCCAAGACCAGCCTGGCCAAGATGGTGAAACCTTGTTTCTACTAAAAAATACAAAAAAATTAGCTGGGTGTGGTGGTGGGCGCCTATAATCCCAGCTACTCAGGAGGCTGAGGCAGAGAACTGCTTGAACCCAGGAGGAAGAGTTTGCAGTTAGCCAAGACTGTGCCACTGCCCTCCAGCCTACGTGACAGAGCAAAACTCTGTCTCAAAAGAACCCAAAACACTCTTTTCTCATTAACTTTTAGTTAACAACCACAACAAAATAGGGCAAGTCTAGCAAAGAGCAATCTGGTTCTTTGTTACACTTTCTGAAATACAGCAGTGTAGAATAAGCTGCGGCCACACCAGCCACAGTGGCCTCCTTGTTTTTCCTTGAACGGACTGAGCCCAGGGCCTTTGCATTTGCTCTTTCTTCTGCCCAAACTCCTTCTCTCCAGGTGTCCATATGGTTTGCTCTTTCTCTTCCTTCAGGTCTCTGCCTATCATCAACAAGATGTTCCTTGACCATCTAAAATAAGGTCAAATGTCCTTCCCCTGTCGCTGTAACTTTCTTCCCTTGCTTTATTTTATTCAAAGCATATTTCACTCTCTGAATAACACATATTTTCATGGTCTTAGTCTCCCACCCTCCCCCGCCAGAAAATAAGATCTGCGAGGGAAGGAGCTGTGTCTATTTTATTCACTGCTATAATTTTAGCACCCAGAACAATGCCTAGCATGTGATAGGTGTTTAAGGAATATTCAATAAATAAACACATACATTTTGTTGCAATTTAACATATTATATGTTGTATGAAAATGTGTCAAATCAGCAAGTAAACTAATGTCAAATAATATCTACATGAGCAAACGCTTACAAGAGTACCACTCTGCTGATGAATCCTGACAAGCTATGGTCCATGCTAAATTAAAGGTCAAGTTTGACTGTCTCTGAAAACATTTCATTTTCTCCACTGCTCTGGGTGGGTACCCCTGTGATGACCAAGGTTTATGTACCTGCTGGATGATCTGTTCAATCCTCAGTTGTCTAAATTTGATTAACTGTCCCTACTCCAACTAAAAAGAGAGTCAGCTCAGTGGACGGGCAGCTGAGAGATCTGGGGTGCCTCTTACCCCCAAAAAACTGGGTTCATTAGCCGAGCACAAACATGGGAACTGTCTGTGTGGGAAACCAGGTAGAGCCAGGGCAGCAAGTACAGAATTGGCCATTAAAGCCAAGGATGCCCAAGGTAAGGAGAGAGAGGGCATTGTGGAATCGGCCTGGGTAGGCGCTGGCCTTGGACTTACACTTCCTGGGTGACTGGAGTGGGGCTATATGGGCAGGTTAGATCCTTGTGAAAGGAGCTGATGAATATCACCTTGGAGCCTTGGCCCTGCAAAACGTAGGCATTCTGGTTTGTCAGTGATGTTCTTTCTGGTTAGATTGAAAACAACTTCTATTTCCCCACATGATGGGTGAAACGCTTTAAATGAATTTGACCTTTTAAAAATCATCAGGCAGACAACTTGAAAGGCCTTTTGTGATCAGTGTGGTAGAGCCAGATGAACATTTAAGACTCGGCTGGTGAAATAGAAAACTTAGCAGAGGGCAGCATTAATCTTGTTAATATTTCTAATAAGAGTCTCACTTTAAATATGCTGGCTGGACTTTTATCTATGTGTAGCTAACGGATATTACAGTTAGTTCTAGGACAACAATGGTACTGTTCTGACCCGTTAGACGTTTTTATTAATCCTCTGGAAAAAGCCAGAGGTGTCATACTTATCACATTTAGGAATAAAGCGAAGGATGGAGGCACTAAATATAACAAATAACAGCCAGGATCTCTTCTATAAGAAGAGTAGGATGGAATAATTGGAGTAGGGTGGAATAATAGGCCAGATATATTAAAAATAATATTTTATTTCAGGGTAAATGCCAAGCTCCATACCCCACCAAAAACAAACAAACCAAAACAAACTATCAAGAGGAGGATGGCTCTTCTATTATTTATCTGTTCATTCACTTTATGGTACATCTTACAATTTATTTGTTTGTTCACTTGTTCACTGACAGCCTTCACTAATATATGTTGAGTTCAAAAGAGCCGGGACAATGTCTACTTGGTTCCCTGCTGTATTCCCAGCATAACTAGCCAAAAGAATAAATTATGCAAAGGATAGAGGAAGACAAGACTAAAAAACAAGCTGTTTAGAGACTTGGGATTTCTCATAGACTACAAGCTCAATTTCAGTCAACCATGCTGGGACTATCAAAGGTACTCTAGATGTCCAGAACATGGGATGGGACCATCTTGCCTGGTTCTATCCATGGAATTACCCTCCCATGTCTGTGGGTTCTAACAGACAAGGGATATGTGTTAGGGGCTGACTTGTGCCCCCCAAATCCATATGTTGAAGTCCTAACCCTCAGTACTCAGAATGTGACTGTATTTAGAGACAGGACTTCTAAAGTAACAACTAAGATAAAACAAGGTTATTAGGGTGGACCCAATCCAATATGACTAGTGTCCTTTTAAGATTAGTGGCTGGGGATGGTGGCTCACTCCTGTAAATCCCAGCACTTTGGGAGGCTGAGGCAGGAGGATCAACTGAGGTCAGGAGTTCGAGACCAGACTGGCCAACATGGTGAAACCCACAGGCACCTGTAATCCCAGCTAGTTGGGAGGCTGAGGCAGGAGAATGGCTTGAACCAGGGAGGAAGAGGATATAGTGAGCCAAGAGTGTACCACTGCACTCCAGCCTGGGTGACAGAATGAGACTCAGTCTCAAAAAAAAAAAAAAAAAGAAACAAACCAACAACAAAGAAAAGAAGATTATCACACAGATAAATACAAAGAGCATGGGAGGACACAGGGAGAAGACTGCTATCTATAAGACAAGGAGAGAGGCCTCATAAAGAGCCAACCCTGCCAGCACCTTGATCTGGGACTTCTAGCTCTCAGAAATGTGAAAAAACAAATGTGTATTGTTTAAGCCAAACAGCCTGTGGTACCTTGCTATGGTGGCCCTTGCAAACTAATACATATGAACAACTGTTTCGCCAACCAGGAGCATACAATTTGAAAATGAGGTTGACTTGAGAGGGCAACAAATACTTTCTTCAAACACCTAAACAATCATTATGTGGAAGGAAATATAAGACAAAGCTTTCTGAAAAAATGACACATCTGAAAATGGAATGAATATATAATTTACTTATTAATTGGATCTACTGTTCATTGTCTGACTCTTCTGGCTACATGTAAGCTCTACTGGGTCAGACACAGTAAACAGGTGCTCAGTAAATATGTTGAGTGGATCAATTTTCTCTGGAAATAATGAGTTTCTTGTCATGGGAGGTATTTAAGCAGAAGCTGAACACATCTGCCATGAGGATGTTATTGAGAAGCCTCATGTACAGGGCACATGGTTAGGCTACTCCAAGGTCCTTTTTCAATGTTGAAATTTTTTTAAACTGATTTTACTTCTACTAATTAATCAAATATAGGTATTCCTTATAGAAAAAGTCTACATGTTCATAGAACATGTTCATAGACCTCATAGAAAAGCTCTACATTTGTTCTCATATAAAGATTCTATCGAAGTAACAGGGCCATACCCTTATATTTTGCATTTTTTCAACCTTAATGTGTTATCCATCCATTGTACCTTCTAACACTTGAGAAAACATAAATTTTAAGTAAAATTTATTCTATATTGTTTTTTAAAGCAAACTCTTTACAGCATGAGCTCTAAGAACCAAAGACTGTGGAGTCTTAATAAATGTCTAAGATGAATAATTAATAATATTAAAAATTATCATCATCTCCCTATACTCCCAAGAGTAGTGGCAGATGGTGAATTCTAGCTGTGCCTAATTCTAGCTGTGCCTGTGGCTGCCCATATATCTTTCAATAAGCCAGCATTCAAAGAACAGAATGAAACTCACAGGAATCTCATGAATTCTGCTGTTGTTATTCCAAAGGATCTTTTGGCACAGATCCTGAGTCAGCAGATGAGCTGTATACTTTCGCACAGCAATTCAGTTAAAAAAATCACCAGATGACCTTACAGCAATTCAAAAAAAATTGGCCTGTCCTTGAATGCAAAAGAGTAAGACAGACAGGATACCTTCTAACTTCCACCCCAATGAAGAATGTGAGTTTCATTGTTAATGTTAAGATTTTAGGTTTTTCACATAACCCTGAAATACTGAGCATTATAATGTTCAGGTAATTGAAAAGCACAAACATTTTTAGTAAATACAACTTCTGTTTCATAATTCACTTTGGCAGATGTTTAACATTTGCCTGCTCCTGCAACCTTTATTTTCAAGTTGCTAAAATTCTGCCATGTGCCAAGAATGATACTACATATGCGTCTATGACGGCAACTTCTGCAACCCAACATATGTCTAGGTTTGCAGTACCTTTGTTCATATTCTAGTTGTGCCTCCAAAATATTTATTGTCACTCTAAACAGAACCAAAGAAACTATTAACATTGGTTGATAACTAGATTTAGAAACTTGGCTATGAAATAGATGGTAATACATCAAACATGTTTACAATTCTGGAAAGCAGTGATCAATAGTAAAAGGCAAACTGTGCTGAACAAATCCTAATAGTAAAATTTCCCACCCAACTTCCACAGCCTGCACTGTGAGCATGAAGGCATTGGGAAAAATACATTTCAAACAAAGTGGAGTTGCTAGGAACAGGGTTATCTGTTTCATCTTTACCTTCATCATTGGACAGGCAGCTCTAGGCAGGGCTGGTCCTATACACAATGTTACTTGAGGCTCTGGGTCTCAAGCAAGCTCCATCATTCTTTCCACAGATTTCCAAACCATTATAGAAATCATTTTTATTTATTTATTTATTTTGAGTCAGGGTCTCACTCCATCACCCAAGCTGGAGTGCAGAGGCATGATCACAGCTCAAGGCTGTCTCGATCTCCTGGGCTCAAGCAATCCTCCATCTCAGTCTCTCAAGTAGCTGGGACTACAGGTATGTGTCACCATGCCTGGTTTTTTTTTTTTTTTTTTGTTTTTTGTTTTTTTTTTGAGAAGGAGTCTCGCTCTGTCACCCAGGCTGGAGTGCAGTGGTGCAATCTCAGCTCACTGCAACCTCTACCTCTAGGATTCAAGCAGTCTCCTGCCTCAGCCTCCTGAGCAGCTGGGATTACAGGCACGTACCACCATGCCCGGCTAATTTTTGTATTTTTAGTAGAGATGGGGTTTCACCATGTTGGTCACTCTGGTCTCGAACTCCTGACCTCGTGATCCACCCTCCTCAGCCTCCCAAAGTACTGGGATTACAGGGGTGAGCCACTGTGCCCACTGGCTAATTTTTTTTCAAAAATTTTTTGTAGCAACTGGGTCTCACTGTGTTGAGCAGGCTGGTCTCAAACTTCTGGCCTTGAGTGATCCTCCTGCCTCAGCCTCCTGAAATGCTGGAATTACAGGCATGAGTAACTGCATCTAGCCATAAATCATTTTTAAAAGGGGATTTGAAGGAAAGGGTTATCCTACACATTGCAAAGGCTTGAAGCAGCACTGGCATGGTGAAACCACACCCGATTTGGGTTCAGAGGATCTGTGGTCAAGTCCAACCTTACTAATGAACCAGTTGGAAACTGAGCAAGTCACTTAAGTTCCCTATATTTCAGTTCCTGCTCATATAAACATAGGAACATTAATAACAAATACCACTTAGGACTGCAGTGAATACCGAGACAGTATAAATGTGTAGCATGCAGCAGTCATCATAATTAGAACATCATTACACTAATGATAGTGCTTATTGTATGATTGCTAGGTATCAGCAGTCACTGTGCTGAGTATCTCACTTAATCCTCATAACTCTACGACTATTTTTATCCCTATTTTATAGATTAAGAAACTGAAGTTTAGAGAATCCAGGGTCACCCATAATAAATACTTGTCTGATATGATGAAATTTTATAAGCTTTAGTGGTTCTATGACTCAACACAAATTGTACCTAATCTTAAAGGAGTTAATATCTTATTTTAATCCAATAAGGGACCTAACATCCATTAAGTGCCTTCTTAGTGCCACACAATAGGCTATTATGACACTTAATCCACAGACCTGTAGTGTGTTTATGGATAAGGTATTACCACCATTTTAAAGATGGGAACACTGAAGTTCATCATAGTAAAGTTATTGCACATGGTGGCATAGCAGTAAGTGACTCCTGATTCCAATTCAAGTTTAGTTCTCCACTTGGCCTTCCTTTAACTTTGTATTCTCATTTATTCTAACTTTAGTTAACTGAATGAAGGCAATAAAATATAATAAAATATAAAATGATACAGTAAAAAAACCCAAAAGATAACATTTTCTCTTATCTAAATCTTGCTTTACGATACCTGTATGACTACTAAGCACTCAATCCAAAATCTGACCATCAACATTTTATTTTTACTGACACAAACAAGTAAAATAAAAACAAACCTCTGAAAAGAATACTTTTTAAAAAGGTATAACATAAGATTAACATCAGGTCTTTTAAAATTAATTTTGGCCAAAACAAAATAATCTGAGTTTGGCCCGCACTCTGCCAACCAACTTTCTTTACATTTTTCCCCAACAGTCATGCTCTTTCTCCAACCCACCATAATCCCCGGCCACTGCCCTGCTGGCTGCCTTCGACACCTATCATGTTAACTGCCACCTCTAAACCTTTGTTACATTTTTCTCCCTTTGCTGAAGATGTGGTCCTCTTCACCAGCCCAAATTCCACCTGTCACGTAAGATGAACTCAAAGTCCTATCATTCCAGGAGCCTTCTGACTATCTTGATTACTCATCATAATCCCTTCCTGGGACTCTTACTGTGTCTATCAACATCATGCTCCACGTGGCACCTAGTTATTAGCTTTCATGGTTCTAGATGTGTAGTCCATCACTCCAAATGGATGACAACACCCCAGGGAATGGAGACTGTCTTTATTGTTTTTCTCTGCCCTATTGTACCAAGAAGCTCTCAATAGTTTTGTAAAAATGAGAGAGAATTTTCTTTAAAGGAGAAAAAAACACACAGTCTGTAAATGTTGCTAGCATCTCTTTTCTTACATGTTATTTTAAATTATATTAATAAAAAAATTCAACATAAAAAGAAAGATAACCTGCTCCAACTAGGCATAGATCACTGGCTATTTTCTAGGTTTGTACAATCTAGCATTTAATAGCTTAACAGGAATATTTTAACAATGAAGCTTGATAACAGTGGTATGTATTACTAATTGCAGTGATATCAGTTCCTTTGAAAATAGAGGAGATGGTTTATGAGTTTTTATTTATTCAACACACCAATCACCAATATATTGCCTGATACTGTGTAGGATTCCCTAGACACAATAAGACACATCTTGGCCCTTGATAGGCTTATGATGTAGTAGCAAGACAAATGATGATCATTCAATATGGAGGTGACTATACCATAGGTTTCTACAATAATTATACTCTTTAATAAAACAAAATCACATTCATTACAAAGCATCCTCAATGTTCTATAATAGTGTTTCTCACTGTGTAGGCTTTTTCAAAATTTGTGGGGTGGGTTTCATCATCCTAGTGATGGGGGAGGGTGCTACTGACATTCCATGAGCAGGAGGCAGAACCTGCTTGATGCCCTGCAAAGTGTGTGGCTCTCCTGCACCATGAAAAACTGTCACATGTTTCACCTGACTTTCAAATGCCCCCCCTTGTCATCCTTGGAGATAAAAAAAACTTATAATGCTCTAAGTCTGAAATCTTTCTGTTTTATATATAAAGAAAATATTTTTACCCAAGTTTAGTATCTAACATTTTCAAGGCATGTATTAGCACGTAAGCTGAGGAAAGACTGCACTTTGTTGTGTTTGGAGCTTTAACAGCAATTGACCATCAGTTTGGAAAATTATAACACTGGGAAATTATACAGGAGAAATTATACTTTGGGAAATTAAATAGGGTCTTGCTTGGCTCAAATCTGGCTCACACCTGTGACAGTCCGCCTGGGGCTGAGGGGGCAGTGTATCCATGGCGGCTGTACGAGAGGTACACACATCCTACTGTTTCGGCATGCCTCCTATCCAGTGGTGCCAGAGTACTGATGGGTTGAAATTCAGAGTAGTTTACCATGGATTACTGTCCTCACCTTTTTCTTTTATCCTAAAGATAGGAATTTAAATATAAACTTTTTTTTAAATTTATATGTATAGGTGAGTTGTATTATCTTTGACTTTCACTTCAAGATAGTAAATGAGGAATGACTAAATGTTACAAAAAAAGGAGCTAGGTCTAATAGGCTAAAAATATTTAGTTCTAGGCTCTTCAAAGAAATTTCAAGACAAAGTTCCTAAAGAAGCTGTTTTAGTCAGCTTGAGAGATTGAAAAAATTCAATCAAGAGAGGAGTCAGGGAATAAGAAGACATGGTAATTTATACTATTAAGACATATTTATTAAACAGTGGGAACCCAAACAGGCTTAAAATATATCTTTGCCTCCAAGAGTTTGCAACACAACTCTCGAAGGGAAATATATAACTGAATAAGCAAATACTATGTGTAGTTTCTTGCAAACTAAAAGTAATCTGACACTAAAAACCTGAATTTAATAGAGAAGGTATTGTCATTTCATTTAACTCCCAGGACACAACTCTGATGGGCCACCATGCAGATTGCAAAAACAAGGCAGTAACATTTAAGAAACAGATTAACTGAAGCAGAAAACGGCTAAGAGGATAACTGAATTGATTCATTATATTGATATGAAAACTAAAATCATATTAATACATACTCAGTAAATAACTATAATGTAGATTCATTTTGGGCGCTTCCACAATTCTATTTTTAAACAATTTCATAATAAGCACAAATAAAATCCCAAGCATTTGAAAGGGAAACTGTTTGTTTTAAATAAGGGCTCTGTACATTTGCTATTTTGAGGTACATCATCCTGGACTCCAGGATCAATATATGATGTTAGCATAGGGAAGTTTAAGCAAGAATTGAGTCACACTGAAACTCATGGCACTTTAATAAGGCTAAATAAAAACACATTGGCTAGGCTATAAAATCTGAACAAAAACTACAGTTCAAACAATTATTTTATTGGGAAGGAAAGGAAAACACTAACCCACAAAAATGATTCTTTGATGTATCACCAGCAAAAAGAGACTTTTGTTCACAAAATTTTGTACACAGTATTAACCCTTTTGTGGAACATATGATGTCTCTTTTTAGGGGGCTAATACATTTTGATTTCTTCCTTGGGAAAAAATAGATTTGAGTGAGTTAGAGATGTGATCCATCCTAACTGGTTATCATTTTTTATGTCTTTACTGTATAGGTTTGGGCTGCTTCAGGATTGGGCACATCGTGGCCTAAAGTGACACTGGATGCTTCTTGTTTCTGCTGAGTGAAGCCACTTAGCAACCTCAATCTATGCAACTAGGCCACTCTGTCCTGGATCTGCCGTGACACTGAAAGACTTTTAGGCAATGCAATTTGATTTACTGTATTCTTAAAGTGTTCTTTTAACAACCATGTAACCCACATTCTAGAACATTCTGGAAGAAAAAGTGGCATACAAGGGAGAGCTTATTATTATGCAGAGACAAGGTAATCATTGAAGCCAGGAAGTATGTTTCCTCCTGATTTCTGCTCTTAAAAAATCTCTTCTACATGATCAAGAATTTATCTCAAAATGCTCCCATATACTAAGGTAAAGAAGGATGTCAGCACAGCCCTAGGAGTAGAGATTCCCAACTAAATTCTATCTTAGAGCCCAGCAAGAAAGCTCTCTAGGATTGTTTTTGACGGTGTACTTCCCCCCTCTTCCACAGGAAACACAAAACTGGGAAAATATCTGTCAGGAAGCGAAATAGGATCTACATATTTTTAAAGAATCTAAAAGTAAATCTTTTCTTGAAAGCCCCAACCATGGCAAGGACACAAAAGTAATTCTTTATCAGAACAGGACAATGTAATTTCAAGGAAAAATATAATTTAGGCCTCATTTTTTATTAAAGAAGAATAATAAGCTATAATTACACTAACAATAACATCTGGTATGAGGTAATGTATTATAGTTTAACAAGCACATGACTATATATTATCTCATTTAAGATTCATAATATCCCATAGGAATTTTAAGCAGGGAAAAAATTAGACCCATTCTACCAATTAAGAAGCTGAGGCTTTGGAAAACCAGTTGTGCCACTGAAATGGCCAGGAGAAGGAAGACATCAAGGTGAAAGTCCATCTCATACAAGTGAAGGGCCAATGACTACCCCTTTCAGAGTACTAGCCTGTGACATGCTCCCATCCTACTGTCAAAGGCACACAGGGGCTCCAAGCACAGACTCAGGTGAGCACACACTTTCTGAGAGGTACAGTGGTGAGAGGCACCAGAGTACAGGGCCTGGAGCCTGGGTCCCAGCTGGGAATCCTGCTAGGCTACAGCTTCACCATATGACTGGGAAGACTACTGCACTCCCTGGGCCTCACCTTTCTTTTTTTTTTTTTTAACTTTTAAGTTCAGGGGTACACATGAAGGTTTGTTATATAAGTAAACTCATGTCATGGGGTTTTGTTGTACAGGTTATTTCATTACCCAGGAATTAAGCCCAATACGCAATAGTAATATTTTCTGCTCCTCTCCCTCCTCCCACTCTCCACTGTCAAGCAGACCCAGCCCAGTATCTGTTGCTTCCTTCTTTGTGTTCGTAAGTTCTCATCATTAGCTCCTGCTTGTAAGTATGAAAATGCAGTATTTCGTTTTCTGTTCCTGTGTTAGTTTGCTGAGGATTAGAGCCTCCAGCTCTATCCATGTTCCCATGAAAGACACGCTCTTGGTTTTTGTATGGCTGCGCAGTATTCCATGGTGTATATGGAATACTATGCATTTTCTTTTAGCTTTATTATTTTCTTTTCTTTCATTTCTTGTCTTTTTATCTTTATCATTCTCTTTATCCAATCTTTCATTGATGGGCATTTAGATTGATTCCATGTCTTTGTTATTACGAATAGTGCTGCAATGGACATTCACATATGTGTCTTTATGGCAGAATGATTTATATTCCTCCGGGTATATACCCAGTATAATGGGATTGCTGGGTTGAATGGCAGTTCTGCTTTTAGCTCTTTCAGGATTGCCATACTGCTTTCCAGGGGCTCACCTTTCTATAAACTGGGGTATAGCAATAATATCTCTGTCAAAGGGTCAATGTCAGGATTATAAAGCACACAGTAAAAACTCAAAAATGCCATAGCTTATTGTTATACTTTTGCAAGTACTAGGAAGCTCTTTCATTACCAAATTTATTTCTAATACAAAAAAATAAACCGAATCAGGCCTGTCATGGCTGAGCAGAAACAAGGATTTCTGGGGAGATGGTCTGATTATAAATTAGATTAAGAAGGGACAGGTGCACGTGCAGACGATGAGGTTTTACACTACTTTATGCATTTATGTTCTGGACACGGGCCGAGACTTACTGGCAAAGGGAAATCAGTGTTCACTCAAGGAACAGGTCTCTACCATAGAGCAAGCCAGCAGAGGGAAAGGCCTGGGGTCTGAGGGGTGGTAATGGATCCTGGCTTCCCTTGCATCACCGAGGCATGCCTGCAACTGACTTTACATCTTCCTCAGCCCTTGACTAACTGATTTAGTGAATGCATTAGATACTTGGGGAGATTTAAATAAAAAATTTTTCTACTATGTCTTCATATTCTAATACCCTTTTTGAGAAAGTCATAAAAGGTTGCAGACCACAGCTTCTGAGAATAATTCTCAAGACCAACTTTCTCATAAATTATGGTAAGAAAAAAAATCATTTCACTTATAATTTACATTTTGCATTTTTTTGGTGTGTTTTCTTAAAAAACCTGAAACATTCGATTTAACATTAAGTTTTGAAACTTCGGTGATTTCTGTATAGAGATTATATGAGTTAAAAAATAAACTTTTAAAGAAAACTTTAAAAACGTTTAAATAAAAATAACCTTTTAAACTTGTGTAGTCCATATTTTCTTCAGTGGCATTGGTTAGGGACAGGTGCATGCACAGATGATGGGGCTTTACACAGATGACGAGGTTTTACCTATATAACTCATGTCATGCCTTCACTGCCTATTGCTATAGGCAGTTACTTCCAGGGAATTTCGGTAATTAGAGTCTAGTGCTAAAAAAAAGTACACATGTGGCTGGGCGCAGTGGCTGACACCTGTAATCCCAGCACTTTGGGAGGTCCAGGCAGGCAGATCACTTGAGATCAGGAGTTCAAGACCAGCCTGACTGACGTAGTGAAATCCCGTCTCTACTAAAAATACAAAAATTAGCCGGGCGTGGTTGTGACCTCCTGTAATCTTAGCTACCTGGGAGGCAGAGGCATGAGAATCACTTGAACCCGGGAGGCAAAAGTTGCAGTGAGCCGAGATTGCGCCATTTTACTCCAGCCTGGGCAACAGAGTGAGATTCTGTCACAAAAAGGAAAAAAATGCCCACATGAACATACATTCTCTCACATCAAAGCTCACTTCCCCACCACAGATAAGTGTAAATTTAGAGTTGTCTCTTTTAAGTCTGTGTCCCACATCGTGCAGGAGAGCTCTTCATGGCAAGGGTTGCCTTTTGCAAGTCATTTATATTCTATTAGCACCAGCAGTAGTTCTGGACTCGAACCTCCTGCAGTGGCTCTGCCCCTCATGCCAAGTTCCTGACTGTATCTAAAGTTCATGCATTTGCCCCAGTGAGAAACAACACTAACTATGGTCCAGGTCCTGAGATCCAAGCCTCACAGAAGCCTTGGCAACAAAGAACTCCACCACTATCCCCTGGACTCTAAAAGTGGCTGATGTCAATGTCAGCATTTTGGCTTTCGCTTTGGCTCATGCCATCCACCTCAGTTCTTGAGGGCACCAAAACACATTGCTGAGGCTGGCAGGACAAGTGAGCATTTCACTTCCCGGCCAGAACAACTGGGCCGTGAGAGGTGACAAAAGCATCACAGGCCCCTGTCAGTGCCACCTGGCTGCACTGATGATAAGCCCCTTCCAAAGCGAATCAGTTGCTCACTCTTTTGGAAGGTTGAATTTCTCCAGATTGCTCCAGGCTTCCAAATCTCCCAGGGGTTGCACAATGCACAGGTCTTAGTCCCAAGCATCCCCCAGCCTCGGGGAGCTTTATCTTCCCTCCAGCTGGGTAGGTGACACCTAGTGGTAGCAATTAATAAAACTCCCCAAAGGAGAGAATTGTTTGAGGTCACTTACCAGTGGTGCAGGTGAGTTTCAACCTCCAGTTCTATGAATCTGTGCTCATTTTGTCTGTATGAGATATAATCCTAGCCAGGTGCGGTGGCTCACACCTGTAATCCCAGCAGTTTGGGAGGCCGAGTCAGGTGGATCATGAGGTCAGGAGTTCAAGATCCGCCTGGCCAAGATGGTGAAACCTGACTCCACTAAAAACACAAAAATTAGCCAGGTGATGTGGCATGCGCCTGTAATCCCAGCTACTTGGGAGGCTGAGGCAGGAGAATCACCTGAACCCAGAGGGTGGAGGTTGCAGTGAGCTGAGGTCACACCACTGCACTCCAGACTGGGCGACAGAGTGAGACTCCATCTCAAAAAGAAAAAAAAAAGAGAGAGATGATGCCTAAAGTGCTTTACATTTGCGATTCATTTTCTTATACATGATATTCTAGGCATCTAACAATAATCCTAAGAGGTGACACTTATTACACAGTAATATTATATTATGAAAAAATCTCCTTGATTCTTTCACTTTCTCTTTACAAGAAATGATACGGTAGGCAGAAATTATAAAATTGCTCCCTGAACATGTCCTGGCCAATCCCTGGAATATGATGAAATACCATCCCAGAGTCATTTTAGACAGCGGAAATGATATTAAAATAAGGAGAGTATCCAGGTCGGTGTGAGCTAATCACACAAGCCCTTAAAGGCAGAGAGCTTTCCTTGGTTGGTGGCAGAAGAAGGAAACAGAGATACCTGAAGCATTAGGGTCACCGATGCCTTAAAGGTGGAGAGGCCACATGGAAGAAAGGCAGGCAGCCCCAGGAGCTGACCTATGACTGTTTGTGTCCCTCCTCTCCTAATTTATATGTTGAAACTCTAACCTCCAGCATGATGACATTTTCAGATGGAGCCTTTGGGTGGCAATTAGGGTAAGGCGAGGTCATGAGGTTGGGATCCTGGTTTGATGGGATTAGTTCCCTTAGAAGAGATACCAGGCAGCTCTCTCACTCCCCCAATGCCTCCAATGTGAGGACATAGAAGGCATCTCAAGCTAGGAAGAGCATCCTCACCATAATGTGACCATGCAGGCACCTTGATCACAGACTTTCAGTCTCCAGAACTGTGAAAAAATAAATGCCTATGGTTTAAAACACCCAGCCTGTGGTATTTTGTTACAGCACTTGAACACACTAAGACAAGCTGACACCCAACAAGGAAACAGGGACCTCAGTCCCACAACTGTAAGGATCCATATTCCTCCAACACCCTGAAGGAGTCTGGAAATGGATTCTTCCCTGCAGTCTCCAAGTAAGAGCCCAGCTGGACCAAAACCTTGACTTTGGTGGGATCTTGAGCATAGGATCAAGTTTTAACCCATGTCTGAGTTCTTGACCCAAAGAAAACTGAGATAACAAGTGGCTGTTGTTTTAAGTGGCTAAATTAGTGGTGATTTGTCACCAATAATAGAAAACGAAAGCCCTAGAATCGGGACTCTATCCTTACACACACACACACCCATCTTATCCTGGTGCTAAAGGGCTACTCTGAGATAGTTATCACATTTCACTCCTTTCTGGTTATTCCAGTGGCCACTCACCTACTTCCTGCTCTCTGATTATTTTTATCTGCATTCTTATCTGGCTTCCCTCCTCCTGTCTCCCCACCCTTTTCTCTAATCCTAGGCAATACTGCCAGATTCAGTTTCTTAACATAGTTCCAAACACCGTTCTCTGGAATAATGCTGCCAAGAATAAAGTTTGCACCAGTCCAGGGTATTAAGAAAAATAAAATAAAATAAGGACAATGCAGTGAGTTTATATGTGTGTGTGTGTGTATAAATATATATATTTATATATGTAAAGCTAAATATTTTACATTTAAAGGACTTTTTTTCTAACTTTCTATGGTAAGAGGATCTTTTTCTATGAAATAATGATTATGGTTGCAGTAGACTGCAGCACAAATAGTCACAAATTCATTCCTCTTTGTGTGTCCCTTTGCAATGTGATGTAGTAGCTCCTTCTGCCAAGAGGAAAAATCTGTTTATCTACCCCTTGAATGTAGACTTGCCTGTGTTACTTGCTTTGACCAATGCAACATTAGCAAAGGTGAGGTAAGGGCTTGAAAAGGAGTTGTGCCCTGAAATTTTATCTCTTGCCACTGGGAACCCTTGACCATCATAAGAACAAGCCCTGGTTGGCCTCTTGAGAGCAGAGACGATGTGAAGAGAGGCCCCAGCCATCGTGGCTGCCCAAACTGAGGGTCCAGATGTGTGAGAGCATCTAAACTGTCAGGCCCCAGGTAAGCAGGCCCAGATAAGAAGGACCCACAGGAGGTGGTGCTGCTGTAGGGATGGCCCCTTATGTAGCAAACTGATAACAACAGTAGAAGCTGACATGCAGTAAGGTTTTTTCTTTTTATCCTTACTTAGAAAACAAAAAAGTGAATAAATTCTTTGTCAGTCCTTATACTTTTCTAAACATTTAACTGGTCCAGGATTTTTTTAAAATCTTGGAACTATTGCCTTAACTATTGCCTCATGTCTGTCTCACTCCAAAGGCTCTGAAAACTGCTCCACAGAGGAAGATCTGCATGCTTCCTTATAGACAGAGACTTTTCTGCTGGATAAACAACAGCTGACCAGGGAAGGAGAGCAGAGGAGGATCAGGGCGGATCAAGCTGAGTCTAGGTAGGGGCTGGAGTGTCCAGGTGAAAAGATCTGTCAAGAGCAGCCAGGAGCTGTCAGGAACATTAATTCAGCAGGATTTCGTCTTTCATGCTGCTTTCTGGTGAGGACACCTGCTGGCCCTTTGCTTCTTGAACTTCTTTTCTGGGATAATGTTTCAGTTTGTCTCAAAGATTCTACTTAATGCCCCACAATCACCAGGTCTCCCGTCCCCTCCCCACTTTCCATCTGCTCTTCTAGTGTGAACATCCCTCAATCCAATACTTAGCCATTCTGGACACTAACAAGCCAGAGGCCCAGGGTCCTAAACACTTTGTGGAGTGACAGGGGCTTGAACAGTGTGAGTATGTATGGAATCAGCCTGAAGTTACTCTCTGAGCGAGGGCAGTGTGGTCATAGTGATTATAGAGCTAGCTCAGGTGCACAGGAATATATGTTTTAAAAGGAATAACTTAGTTGTTTGCTTAACCATATTTTCCTGATTTTTATTGGATCAAATTTTTTTCCCCTACTCATTGCCAATTCTACCAAACTTCACCAAATTGGAAACAAAAGATGGAATTGGTAAAAATATGGGGAGGGACTTTGCTTCTGGTAATATGGAGAATAGGTATACAAACTGACCCTCCCAATGGAAACAGCTTAACATTCTGGATAAAATATTGAAAGTATCTTAAATGCACTGATGAATTGTAAGAGAGTAAATAGTTCTTAGGTCTACTACCTGAATGAAAGGACTCAGAGTTAAGGGGCGCACTGGAGCTGACTTTCTTTCTGGGGACATTTGCTCAACTGCAGGAACTTTAGCTTTGATTGTCATGACCACACAAGTGTGCAGGTAAAAAGCCTAGAGATTGCCCCCAGGTGGGGAGTCATCTAATTTCCTCTCTAGCATAAAGTTAAGACAGCAAAGGTCTACACCCTTGGTGTAAGTAAATAGAAAATGACACTGAACCCCACCCTCACAGCAGACTGACTAAAAAAAAAAAGTAAGAGTTTCAAATCTAGTTAATAGAAAGAATCATTGCTGAGAACTTGGACTCATAAGCCAGTCTTCATGCTAGTTTGGAGCTCAAATTCGTACTACTTAGGTAGTCCAAGGTATCTCAGGCCCCAGATTTGATTTTGAGTGATTCTTGACTGGTAGTGTCCTCAGGCAGTACTCCTAGCAGAAACAAATGCAAAATGACTCTGGAGTAATATATCTTTGTCCTAGACTTAAATAATTCACACAAATAAAGTCCCCCCACCAAAACAAGATATATATGTGTGTGTGTATATATATATATATATATACACACACACATATATATACACACACACACACACACACATATATGTGTGTGTATATATATATATACACACACACACATATATATATATATATATACGTATCACACTAAAAAACTAGCTAACTAGTTAAATACAGATGGAAACAAGGCACCATAAGGAATAATTAGCAGAAACAATAGACAGCAGAAATAAAACCCTTAAGGATTCTGGATAATGGAATTACTGCATACAGACTCTAAAATAACTATACTTACTATGTTTAAAGAAATTAAAAACGGCCAGGTGTGGTGGCTCACACCTGTAATCCCAGAACTTTTGGGAGGCCTAGGCAGGCGGATCACCTGAGGTCAGGAGCTTGAGACCAGCCTGGCCAATATGGTGAAATCCCGTCTCTACTAAAAATATAAAAATTAGCTAGTCATGGTGGTGTATGCCTGTAATCTCAGCTACTCAGGAGGCTGAGGCAGAAGAACTGCTTGAACCAGGGAGGCGGAAGTTTCAGTGAGCCAAGATTGCATCACTGCATTCCAGTCTGGGTGACAGAGTGAGAGTCTGGCTCAAAAAATTAAAAAAAAAAAAATTAAAAACAAGTTTGAAAATATGTGTAAGGAACCAGAAATGGTAAAAAATATCCAAATATGTTAGGAAAGAAACAAACTTATAGAAATAAACAAAATTTAACAATCGAAAATAGAGGCTGGGCATGGTGGCTCATGCCTGTAATCCCAGAACTTTGGGAGGCTGAGGTGGGCGGATCACCTGAGGTCAGGAGTTTGAGACCAGCCTGACCAACATGGAGAAACCCCATTTTGAAAAAAAAAAAAAAAAAAAAGAAAATAGAAATAGTGGACAGATTTAACAATAAATGCAACACAGCTGAAAGAATGAATTGGTGAACTGAAAACCTATCCGAAGAAACTGTCCAAAATACATCACAGAGAGAAGAAAAATATTAATGAGATTAACAGACATGGAAGATAGAGTGAGAAACTCTAATATATTTAATTATAGTTCTGAAATTATTACTTAAAAATTCCTCTAACTATGCCTGTCAATTAAATTGAATTATAAGCAGAAAATATTTATGCCGTGAAATAAATGGAAAAAGAGAAGGATCGACCCTCATTGTGTAAATGGATACAAAATTTGCTGTCAGGTGTTCTGAGAAGAACCAAACAGAAATACTGTGCCTCGAAGGCTCACCATGGTTAGAGGACATTTTTTGCCAAAGAGCACTAGTGGTGGGAATAACAAGAAAAGAGGCCAAGGGAAGTGGCTCACACTTGAAATCCCAGCACTTTGGGAGGCCGAGGTGAGTGGATCACCTGAGGTCAGTTGTTCGAGACCAGCCTGGCCAACATGGTGAAACCCTGTCTCTACTAAAAATGCAAACATTAGCTGGACACAGTAGTGCACCCCTGTAATCCCAGCTACCTGGGACGCTGAGGTGGGAGAATTGCTTGAACTGAGGAGGTGGAGGCTGCAGTGAGCTGAGATCATGCCACTGAACTCCACCCTGAGACACCGTTTCAAAAAAAAAAAAAAAAAACCACAAGAAAAGAAATTTAAGAGTTAGGCCAGACAGACCATCTTAGGCTTAAGGGTTAAAAGTGTGGAAATTACTTATGTCAATTCTTAAAGTATCTCCTTAATCACACCTGCTAAGATGGGTACATTAAACATACACACACACATGCAGAGAGGAAAAAAAATGTTGAAGAGGGTGTAGAAAAATTTGGACTCTAACGCATTATTGGTGGGAATGTCAAATGGTACAGCCACTATGGAAAACAACATGGCAGTGTAAGGTCTGACCCCGCCGTGGATGGCATGGTAACCTCTGTGGCCCACACATACACCTCTGGAGGGCTTTCTGGAAATAGAAAACCTAAAGCAACTGGAAGACCATGAAAAGCGGAAAAATGATCAACCCCTGCGGCACCTAACTTGAGACATTCTTCTATTGTTTCTTATTCTAGCTTCAACTGACAAGGCGTTGGTCAATCTCCTGACTCCACACCCTATGACCCCCTCCCAGTTTGCACAAAACCACCCTAAACTGTAACTTCTGTAACTTTCCACTGCTTACCCCAAACCTATAAAACCAACTCTTACTCCTCTGCCCGCTGCTGACTCTCTTTTTGGACTCAGGCTGTCCACACCCGGGTGAATTAACAGCCATGCTGCTCACACAAAGCCTATTTGGAGAGGGGGGTGGGTCTCTTCATTCAGAGCGCATGTTTTAACAGGCAGTAAATATTGAAAATAGAATGATTTATATGATTTAGTAATTCCACTTCTGGGTATGTACCTCGAAGAATTAAGTTGGGTCTTGGAGAGATATTTAGACACCCATGTTCATAGAAACATTATTCAAAGTAGTCAATAGGTAGAAAATACCCAAATGTTCATGAGTAAACAAGATACAGTATACATATACAATAGAGTATTATCCTTAAAAGGGAAGGAAATTCTGACACATGCTACCACCTGAATACAGAATAAACCTTAAGGACATTATGCTAAGTAAATGGGCCGGTAACAAATAGACAAATCTTTTATGATTCCACTTATGTGAGGCATCCAGGATAGGTAAATTTGTAGACACAGAAAGTAGTAAGGGGATTGCCATGGACTAGGAGGTAGGAGGCAATGGGAGGTTTAAATGGGTATAAAGTTTCAGTTTTGCAAGATAAAAAGAGTTGTGAAAATTCTTTGCATAACAATGTGAATATACTTAACACTACTGAATGGCAGACTTAAAAACAGCTGGCCAAGCCTGGTGGCTCACACCTGTAATCCCAGCACTTTGGGAGGCTGAGGAGGGTGGATCACCTGAGGCCAGGAATTTGGGACCAGACTGGCCAACATGGTGAAACCCTGTCTCTACTAAAAATACAAAAATTAGCTGGGCATGGTGGTGCACCTGTAATCCTAGCTAGTTGGGATGCTGAGGTGGGAGAATTGCTTGAACCGTGGAGGGGGAGGCTGTGAGCTGAGATCTTGCTACTGCACTTTAGCCTGGTAACAGAGCAAGACCTGGTCTCAAAAAAAAAAAAAAAAAAAAAAAAGGTTAAGACGAGGCTGGGCATGGTGGCTCATGCCTGTAATCCCAGCACTTTGGGAGGCTGAGGCAGGTGGATCACTAGAGCCCAGGAGTTCCAGACCAGCCTATGTAACATTGTGAAACCCCATCTCTAAAAAAAATACAAAAAAATAGCTGGGTGTGGTGGCGCATGTCTGTAGTCCCAGCTACTTGGGAAGCTAAGGAGGGAAGATCGATTAACCCCAGGACGTCAAGGTTACCGTGAGTCAAGATCATGCCATTGTACTCCAGCCTGGGTGAAAAATTATATATATTTTACCACAATTAAAAAACATGTCTCCTTAAGAATTGTTCTGAGAATAATAAGAAAAATAACTAATATTTATTGAGTGGTAACTGCATGCTTGAATATAACCTGATTTGGACTTCACAACATCCTAAAAGGTAAAGTTAAGTCCATCATCATGCAGACATCATGGCCTCAGAACAGTGAGGCTTTGAGAGCTCAAACACCTTTTTAAGCCTTGTGTCTAGTAGTTGGAAGAGCTAAGATTCAAATCCAGTTCTCTAGATTGCAACTCTAGACCTCAGAGAAATACAAAAAGTAATAATTTTTAAGGAAAAAAATGTAATCAATGCTGGATTTGAAGTTAAAATCCAGCATTGATATGAACCCAACTCTGCCACTTATAAACATGTTTCACAGTAAATGACATAACCTCTGAGAGTCTCAGGTGTTTTTATTTGCAAATTGGAAATAGTAGTACTATCTGACTCATATGCTTAGTCTGATAAATAAGACAATGCATATGAATGTGTAGTGTGCTATACAAATAGAAATGATACTCTTACTATTATCTTCTCTAATTCTTGCATGTTCCAGGATACTGGTAGACCTATTTATCGTAACCAATGATATTCTAAATATTCTAAAAATAATGGAGGAACTATAAGTACATAAAACATAACCTAAATGCAGAAAACTCAAGGTTTAAAAAAAAAACAAAGTAGGTGAAAAATGTTTTGTTGTTCAAGTTAAGTCTGAGATTACAACATTCTTCCCCACTAACTCTAGCGTCTGGTAAAAGCAGCATACATAAGCAATAGTTAAGTTGAAAACAGAACGCCATGGAGAAAGGGTAATTTACTTTCCAGAATGTACTTTATTGTGTCAGGTAAGTTTCCGCATCCTCTAATTACCATTGTCCTAGTTCTGAACCTAAAAGAAAGTATTACCCTCTCGTGACAAGCATATTAAATATCACTATAGAAAAGAGCAAAAGTGTGGGAAATGAACTGAAATCACATCACAGAAATCAGAGAATTTAAATTAAGATACGCTATTATGCTTCTATTTTTCAAAATAAATTATCTACTAATCCACTCTAGTCAACAGAAGAATACCTATATGCAACTAGAAATTAATTTGAGTGGCATTCAGCACTTTCCCAGGTGATGTCTCAAACACAGTCACCTTTGCCCATCCAGGCTATATCTCTTCGAGAAATGAAAGTTCTGGCCTTTGTTTTTCTCATATTGTTCTGAATCCAGTCCTGTGTATTTTCTTCCCTTCTTTGGTACCTATGTTGTAAGAGGAAAAAATATGTTCACAGGCCTATATCTAGACTTTCTGAAGTTCTGACCCATATGCTGCTTGTTCTCCTGTTTTGGCTGAATCCCCTCTCCCATGACATTCTGTTTTGGGCACTGTATACTTTGCAGTTAGAGATGCAATGAACTGGAAAAAATAATTTGAATGATTCCACTTTAGACTGTATAGTCTTTTAGTCACTGTGGCTATGAAAAAGGCATACTGGCACCATAATGGCAGATTAGGAATTACTTTGAATTATTTTGAATTAATCAATAGTTTAAGCAAACTATATTGTATTGATGAGTTTTGAATAGGTCTTCAAAACATCCTGAAGTCACTTATATTCTTACTTTTTCTGTTTTAGTCCATTCAGGATACCATAACAAAATACCATGTATCAGGTATCTTATAAGCAACAGAAATTTATTTCTCCAGTTCCGGAGGCTGGGAAGTCCAACACCACAGCAGTGGCAGATTCAGTGTCTGGTGAGGGCTGCTGTCTGATTCTTAGACAGCATATTTTTGCTGTATCCTCAAATGGCATGACAAGTAAGGGATCTCTCTGAAAGGGCACTAAGCCCAATCATGAAGGCTTCACCCTCATGACCTAATCACTTCCCAAAGGCCCTACTTCCTAATACCTTCACATTGAAGATTAAGTTTCAACATATGAATTTTGGGGGGATACAAACATTCAGTCTATAGCACCTTCCAAACAGATGTAAATAAGAAACCATAATGTCAGCCAGGTGCAGTGGCTCATGCCTGTAATTCCAGCACTTTGGGAGGCCGAGGTGGGAGGATCACAAGGTCAGGAGTTTGAGGCCAGCCTGGCCAACATAGTGAAACCCCATCTCTACCAAAAATACAAAAAAACTGGCTGGGCATGGTGGCAGGCACCTGTAATCCCAGCTACTTAGAGGAGGCTGAGGCAGGAGAATCGCTTGAACATGGGAGGTGAAGGTTGCAGTGAGCTGAGATCGTGCCACTGTACTCTAGCCCAGGTGACAGTATAAGACTCTATCTCAAAAAAAAAAAAAAAGAAAAGAAAAGAAAAGAAAAAGAAAGAGAAAAAAAACCCATAAAATCAAATATCTTTCACAATTGAAGGTTCCTTCTTGAGGAACTGGTTCTCCAAGAAACTGATTTCTTTCAGAGCTGCAGAACTTTTTTGGGTCCACAACGTCATCTTTGTATTCCTAGAACTAAGCACAGTGCCTGAGGTATTTGTTGAATATCTGTTGGGAAATGAATGAATTATCAGGCCAAGAAATGACAAAGTGATAGCTATTTGATAACATGCAAAATAAGATTTTTGTCACTGAGATATAAAATATTTATGTGGTGCAGAAAGACATAATATCCCCTGGGTAGGGGAGAAGTAAGAGGTCGAGAAGGTTATACAATAGGTCTGTTGTTCGAGAGCTCTTCTTCTCCACACAGGGGACTCATTAAGAAATTGGAAAATAGTAGGGCAGTTCCTCAAAAAGCTAAAAAGCAGAACTGTCACATGATCGAGCAATCCCACTGCTGGATATACAAAAAAGCAATCGGTATATTGAAATCCGTGTTCCCATGTTTACTGTTTCACTATTCACAATTAGCTAAGATATGGAATCAATCTAAGTATCCATCAACAGATGAATGGATTTAAAAAAGTGTAGTATAGATACACAATGGAATATTAATATTATTCAGCCAGAAAAAGAATGAAATCCTATCATTTGCAGCAACATGAATAAAACTGGAGGTCATTATGTTAAGTGAAATAAATCAAGCACAGAAAGGCAAATATCTCATGTTTTACTCATATGAGGGAGCTACAAAAGTGGATCTCGTGGAGGTAGAGAGCAGAATGATGGTTACCAGAGACATGGGAATAGGGGAGAGAGAAATGGCAGGTTGGTCAAGGGGTATAAAAATACAGTTACACAGAAGGAATAACTTCTAGTATTCGATAGTATAGCAAGGAAATTATAGTTAACAATAATTTATTATATATTTTAAAACAGCTAGAAGAGAAGATTTATAATGTTCCCAACACAAAGAAAAATGCTTGAGGTGACGGGTAGCCCAAATACCCTAATTTGATCATTACACACTGTATACATGTATCAAAATATAACATGTACCCCCAGATATGCACAACTATTACATACCAATAAAACATTTTAGGATGGGTGCAGTGGCTCATATCTGTAATCCCAGCATTTTGGGAGGCTGAGGCAGGCGGATCAACTGAGGTCAGGAGTTCGAGACCAGCCTGGCTAACACGGTAAAACCCTGTCTTTACTAAAAATATAAAAATTAGCTGGGCATGGTGGAGCGTGCCTGTAGTCTCAGTAACTCAGTAGGCTGAGGAAGGAGAATCACTTCAACCCAGGAGGCGGAGGTTGCAGTGAGCTGAGATTGCGCCACTGCACTCCAAGCTGGGCTACAAGAGCGAAACTTCACCTCAAAAAAAAAAAAAAAAAAAGTAAAATTCCAAACTAGCATCTTTCTGCTATTTCTAGGGAGGAGGTAAGGAAACTGCAATGACACTGGTGGCTGGTAGATGGCAGGGAGCTTCAGGTAGAGGGGGTGGAATGCCACTGAAACTTCGTATTTCCGTAGACTTTGTATTTGTGGGAAGTGGAGGGCCATCTGTGTTGTTTATGGGATTATGAATATGCATTGCAACAATACTTGAGGGTCAGGTAAATATCACACTTTATTTTTTCCAGTGAAACCTGAGTCAGAACTAGCTCTTGCTCCCACTGTTAATTCTTGGTCTCTGGTGTTCCCTCCCCTTCCCTTGGGTCATCTGAGGACCCAGTGGCTTTCTTTGACCGTTCCAACCAGATGTTTGCCAGGATTCTAGCTCCTGAACAGGGTTGAGCCCTCACCACTAAGTTTTTGGTTGTTTTTTTTTTTTCCCTCCAGTAAGATGAAATTCACATACATAAAATTAACCATTTTAAACTTAACACTTCCCACTAAGTCCTCTGGCCTCACAGTTGCCTCACACACTGCTGCTGTTAATCACTTTGCTGTCCGACATGGCTCCTCACTATGAAAGTCAATCTTACCTGCTCCTCTTTCTGCCTAGAATGGGGGGACATTTTGAAGCGAAGTTCCTTATATTAACACCACCTCCTCTATCTGAAGCTGGCCTCAGATGCATTCCCTTTACTCAACCTCCCAAGGTTGAAGCTGCAGTGCCTGCCCTTCAGGGAGCCCAAGCCATGTTCTCCTTGAGGTCCTGCCTTGTAGCTGGATCCAAGCACACCTGGAATCCACACCTTCCAGAACCTGCATCTCTGTCCCCTAAGCCCATGGGATCGACGGAGTAAGGTTCACTACTTTCCATTTCTTTTCACCCCACCCTCTTCCCAAACCATAACTTTCACTGTATTCCTTTTTGACAGCTCATCAGGAAGAATGCCAAGCCTTTAGGACCCTCTTCCCCACCAAAAAAACAAACCACTCTTTTTGAATAACAGCCTATTGTTCTCAATAAGTCACGATCTTTCCTCTTGAGTTAATCCATCCTCCTCATCCCATGAAAAGGACAGACATCAATACTTTTTATCATGTTAGAAACAAACACATGCACATACATCACAGAAGTCTCAATTGTTAATTCACTAGCCAAGCCTTCAGTGAGATAATTTGCTTGACTAGATTCATGTAAAGGTTTCAGGTCATTTCTTGAGAGCATTTTGATCGGGACAGTAAATTGAGGATACAGGTTTCAAAATGTAAGCTTCATAAGCGGAAAGGGTACACAGTAGGTGACTTCAGCTTGCCAAGTAGTAGGTACTGAGTGAGTGCAGGTCCATGCACATGGAAAGCTGGCATTCCGTTAAATGCCTGAGGCAAAAAATGCAGAATGCACACTACGCATCTTATCTACGTTCCATAAATTCAAAATAATAAGATCACATGGAAAGGCAAAAGGAGCCACAGTATTATTACAGAATGCTATGCCAAGCCTCTCTTTTACATTTCTGATTAGAAGGCTACAAGAAAACCAAGAATTTAAATAACGTGTTCCATTTCTTATTTCACAGATGGCATCTCACATTACGTCTTCTAATTCACCTTGAATTTGCATTCTCCCACAGGAACCATCAGCTTGAATCTAGAGACTGACACCAATTTCTTAGTTGTAGGTAAACTGAAATGTCTGTGAAGTGTTTCCTTTACATGGGACCATTTGGACAGTTTCAAGGAACCCTGGATTCATTCCACCATCAAAAATTACTTGTTTAATATAATTAGTCAAATTTAGAACTGTGCCAATTAATCATGTAGAAAACAATCAGGTTTGGAGCTTTCAAGAGGCGCTTCATACAGGCATGCAGAAAATGTTCCCTTCAGAGAGGGATAGATTAGCAGGTACCTGGCAGGGCAGATAACTTCTGAGTCTGTCTTGGGAACGCAGCCCAGTACAGCCTTGTAGGCATTCTCTAAATTCAATACTTGTTTGTTCAGGTGCCCTCTTTTACTGTATGCATCCCACCTGGCCTTAATGATCTTTCCTAGTAGGTAAAAGAGCAACAAACCAGCCCTTTGTCTTCTCTCAGGAACCTCTGAATCCTATTCTTCTATAGCATTCCTGTATGTTTTTCCTCTGACAACATTTTTTTCAGTGTTAGAACATTCTGAATGAGGTCGAAGGTGGTGAAAGAATCCACATGTTAAATAATTCGTGTGCAATTGGGCAAAAACCTAGAATATAATTAATGCACTCTAACACTTCTAAGTTTTTAAGGCTTTTGTTCTTCATAACACAAAATCTTTTATCTAAGCACTACATGATCAGGTGATAAGGTCTCAGTTTCATTTAAATAATTTGAGTACCCTGAATAGTGATAACTCTTTTGAACAGTTTCATTTATTATATGCTATATTATATATATAACCATATATATATAATATATGCAAGTTGCTGATAAAGACATACCTGAGACTGGGAAGAAAAAGAGGTTTAATTGGACTTGGCTGGGGAGGCCTCAGAATCATGGCAGGAGGCAAAAGGCGCTTCTTACATGGCGGCAGCAACAGAAAATGAGGAAGATACGAAAGCGGAAACCCCTAATAAACCCATCAGATCTCATGAGACTTATTCACTATCATGAGAACAGTATGGGGGAAACTGCCCCCATGATTCAAATGATCTCCCACCAGTCCTTCCCACAACACGTGGGATTTATGAGAGTACAGCTCAAGATGAGATTTGGGTGGGGACACAGAGCCAAACCATATTGCACCCCTGGCCCCTCCAAATCTCATGTCCTCACATTTCAAAACCAATAATTCCTTCCCAACAGTCCCCCAAAGTCTTAACTCATTTCAGCATTAACCCAAAAAGTCCACAGTCCAAAGTCTCATCTGAGACAAGGCAAGTCCCTTCTGCCTATGAGCCTGTAAAATCAAAAGCAAGCTAGTTACTTTCTAGATACAATGGGGGTACAGGCATTGGGTAAATACAACCATTCCAATGGGAGAAACTGGCCAAAACAAAGGGATTAAAAGGCCCATGCAAGTCCAAAATCCAGCAGGGTCAAACTCTAAAGCTCCAAAATGATCTCCTTTGACTCCATGTCTCAAATCCAGGTCACGCTGATGCAAGAGGTAGGTTCTCATAGTCTTCAGCAGCTCCTCCCCTGTGGCTTTGTGGGGTATAGGCCCCCTCCTGGCTGCTTTCACAGGCTGGCATTGGGTGTCTGCGGCTTTTCCAGCTACATGGGGCAAGCTGTCAGTAGATCTACCATTCTGGGGTCTGACCCTTTTCTCATAGCTCACTAAGCAGTGCCACAGTTGGGTCTGTGTGGGGGCTACAACCCCACATTTCCCTTCCACATTACCCTGGTAGAAGTTCTCCATAAGAGCCCTGCCCCTGCAGCAAACTTTTGCCTGGGTATCCAGGTGTTTCCATACATCTTCTGAAATCTAGGTGGAGGTTCCCAAACCTCAATTCTTGACATCTGTGCACCTGGAATGCCACGTTAAAGCTGCCAAGGTTTGGACTTGCACCCTCTGAAACTATGGGCTGAGCTATACCTCGTCACCTTTCAGCAATGACTGGAGCTGCTGGGACACAAGGCCCCAAGTCCCTTGGCTGTACACAGCATGGGGACCTTCATGAAGCCATTTTTTCCTCCTAGGCTTCCAGGTCTGTGATTGGAGGGGCTGTTCTGAAGACCTCTGACAAGCCCTGGAGACATTTTCCCCATTGTCTTGGGGATTAACATTCAACTCCTTGTTACTTATGCAAATTCTTACAGTTGAATTTCTCCTCAAAAAACGGGTTTTTCCTTTTCTTTCTTTCTTTTCTTTTCTTTTCTTTTTTTTTTTTCCTGATACACAGTCTGTCTCTGTTGCCCAGGCTGGAGTGCAGTGGTGCCATCTCAGCTCACTGCAATCTCCCGCTTCTCAGGTTCAAGCAATTCTCCTTCCTCAGCCTCCTGTGTAGATGGGACTATAGGCGCAAGCCACCACACCAGGCTAATTTTTGTATTTTTAGTAGAGACAGGGTCTTGCCATGTTGCCCAGGCTGGTCTCCTCCTGGCCTCAGGTGATCCACCCACCTCAGCCTCCAAAAGTGCTAGGATTATAGGTGTAAGCCACCATACGTGGCCACGTTTTTCTTTTCTACTGCATTGTCAGGCTGCAAATTTTTTGAACTTTTGTGCTCTATTTCCCTTTTAAAATATGTTTTAACAGCACCCAAGTCACTTCTTAAATGCTTTGCTGCTTAGAAATTTCTTCTGCCAGATACCCTAAATCATCTCTCTCAAGTTCAAAGTTCCACAAATCTCTAGGGCAGGGGCCAAATGCCACCAGTCTTTTTGCTAAAACCTAACAAGAGTCACCTTTGCTCCAATTCCCAACAAGTTCCTTATCTCCATCAGAGACCACCTCAGCCTGGACCTTACTGTTCATATCACTATCAGCATTTTTGTCAAAGCCATTCAACAAGTTTTTAGGCAGTTCCAAACTTTCCCACATTTTCCTGTCTTCTTCTCAGCCCTCCAAACTTTTCCAACCTCTGCCTGATACCCAGTTCCGAAGTTGCTTCCACATTTTTTGGTATCTTTTCAGCAATCCCCCACTTTACTGGTACTGATTTACTGTATTAGTTCATTTCTACACTGCTGATAAAGGCATACCCAAGACTGGGAAGAAAAAGAGGTTTAATTGGACTTATATATTATATATCTATATATCTATATAATATCTATAATAGATATATTATATTATAGATCTATTATCTCTATAATAGATCTATATATAGATCTATTATATAGATTTTATTATATTATCTATTATTATATCTATTAATATATTATTTTATATATCTATATATCTAATATATAATAAATCTATATTATCTATAATAGATCTATTATAGATAATATATATATTAGATCTATTATAATAGATCTATTATAGAGATATATAGATATATATAGATCTATTATATATATAATATATCTATTATAGACATATATATTGCATATAATAGATATATCTACATAAAATTATATGTATATCTATATATAGATATATAATAGATCTATTATAGATATTATATATAATATATAGCTATACAATAGATACATAAATAAATATAATATATAATATATAATAGATATATATCTAAAATTTGATATATCTAAATTTTAATTTATCTATTATATATAATATCTATATATATCTATAATAGATCTATTATATATCTATATATAATAGATCTGTATTATATATAGATATAGATATATAATAGATTCTATTATAGATGTTATAGATATATAATAGATATATCAAAATTTAGATATATCAAATTTTAGACCTGATAGATTTAGATATATCAAATTTTAGACCTGACAAATACATATATATATTTATATGTATAAATAATATAAACAAAAGCCTTCTTTTTTTGAGATGAAGTCTTTTTCCATCACCCAGGCTGGAGTGCAATGGCACAATCTTGGCTCACTACAACCTCCGCCTCCTGAGTTCATGAGATTCTCCTGCCTCAGCCTCCTGAGTAGCTGGGGTTACAGGTGCCTGCCACCATGCCCGGCTGATTTTTGTATTCTTAGTAGAGATGGGGTTTCATCATGTTGGTCAAGCTGGTCTCAAACTCCTGACCTCGTGATCCACCCACCTCGGCCTCCCAAAGTGCTGGAATTACAGGCGTGAGCCACCAGGCCCAGCTAACTCTTTCCTTTCTCAAAAACAAAGTCCAGCTTTGGCTATCAGAAAACTAAATATGAATTCCTTTTTATACTTTGTATTTCTGTTGCAATAAACCTCACTGTCTAGAAACAAAAGTGCCCCTTGCAGAATAGGGAGAGATTAAGCATATGTAAATACAAAAGAGAAAAGACTGTTTTTACTTTTTATACAGGATGATTTGCAGATTGTTCCATTCCACTCTTCTACATCAATGGAGTATCTGCCAAATGCCAGGGCTTTGTGTCAGGGACACAAGGCATGGTTTGTGCCCTCATTGAGTCATAGTCTGGACCTGTACTATCCAGTACGGTAGCCACTACCTCCTATGTGGCTATCGAGCATGTGAGACGTGCTGTGTAAAATACACATCAGATTTCAAAGACTAAGTATAAATAAAGAATGTAAACCATCTCATTAATCATTTTTACATTGATACCATGTTAAAATAATAGCATACTGGACATATTCGGTTAAATATATTAAAATTAATGTTTCCCTTTTTATTGTGGCTATAAGAAAATTTAAAATTTTATGTATGGTTCACATTATGTTCCTAATGGACAACGCTAGTCTGGGGATGAAAGACACATAAATAATGTGGTAAGGACAGTGATAGAGGTAGCCACAGGGTAGCATGGGAGCAGGAAGAGATTCCCATCTCAAATTATACAGGGCAGGGATGTGGGTAGGCAGTAGCTGGTATTAATAAACACTTCCTAGAGGGGTGACACATGAGCTTAGTCTGGAAGAATGACTAGGAGCTAGGTGAAGGGACTGGGACAAGGAAGTCATTGGAGATAGGGCAATGTGTGTTATATCCGTCACTCAGTACTTGGCATGTTACAACTGTGCAGTATATGGAAGCTTCTACAGACACTGAGAGGAGACACAGCATGGAAGACGAAGGGAACTTAGGCAGCTCTGCACCAGCAGTGGGGGGATTTGGGGTTTTAACCTGCAGGTGGTAAACAGATGAACGTTTTAAGAACAGAAGTAAGATTTTCATATCAGAGAACTCTGCCTGGCAAATGATGGATCAAGGAAGACAGGCTGGAGACAGGTAGATGAGTTAAGTGGCTGTTGCAAAAGATCAGGTGAGAAATGATGAGGGCCTGAATCAAGTGCGTGGTAGTGGGGATCTAAGGAGGGCAGAGCCAAGGAATATTAAGGTCTGGGCAGAGCCCAGCATCTGAAACAAAGCTTGCACTTATAAATATCCACTGAATGGAGGAGAGAAGGATTCAGAGCTGAGGCTGGAGTACTGAATTCCTCACAATATTTTGTGTCTTTTTTCTCCATCAGAGAATCTTATTTTTAAATCACAACAAACATAAATTAGAGGGAATAAAAGCCTAGTTTATAAGTAAGAGACAGTAAAGGAATTACCCTGGGACTCTGAGTTTAAGTCTTCATGCCCCCACAAAATCACAAATGAGCACCCTAAAAAAACTATAAATGTTATCACAAAAATGGTATTATTAGTCCGGGAGGATAACAAAGGGAAGAAGTGGTAAATTCCAAAGAAAGGTAAAAAGCATATCTCAGAAATTGCAAAACTATAACATGAATTTTACTTTGTTCACAAACCAAGTAGTTTTTATTCTTTGTTCATAAAACAAGTAGTTTTTAAGAACTTTGAAATCAACAATCATTAGCAACTGATAGTTATTTACTATATTAACCTCTTTTCATATGCTAGTAGAATTACCAGATTAAAAGACAAAAAAAAGTAGCAAGGAATTTTACAAAAATCTTTTATTAAACTTTGATAATCTATAAAAATATACACTTCTTATTTAGGGGGATTCATAATCACATAAATGAGTATCTATTACATACCTTACATGTAAACAGTTCTTGGCAAACACTTATTTATCAAATGAATGAGTGAATGATTAACCATTACCAGTTTCCCCAGGCAGTTTGTTTTGTATCCTATGTTCTAATAGCACTAAAGTATATATATATATATCTCGCACATCATATTATAATTATTTTTATGTGTCTGTCACTCCCTCTAGAACATCATAAAATCCTCCTGCCAGAGTCTCATTCGTTGTTTGTCCCCAGGGCCCAGCACGGTGTCTAAAACAGCATGGTACTCAATTAGCATTTGTGAATTAAATAAAAAGAAATAAACAGAACGTATATATTCAAAGCTAAGAAAGGTTGAGAATAAAGTATCAAACTCTCTTTGTTAGCATTAACATGGTAGAACTAACCCTCAAAAGGAAATATAACCTTGAGGTGGATGAACATAATAAAGAGTTCACCAGTCATTCTGGCAGTGCTCAGACCACATCTGGAGTGGTCGGTGCCATATTTTAAGAGGGACCTTGAAAAACTGAGGCTCAAGATATTTAAAAGTATAAAGACAAGTTCCTAGGAAGAATGATTTTAAAACTGAGAAATACATCAGTTGAGATGAGAAATCTAAAAGAACCAATATGCAAAGGGCTGTTATAATGAAGAACACTCAACTTACTTCATGTACCTTTAGAGGAAAGAACTTGGTAGATGGTACAAGTAGGTGAATTTGGTTGTGGTATGAGAAAGAGAGTTGCTCAATCACAGAATCAACTGTTTACAAAGAAGGGAGCTCCTTGTCTCCAAAAATCTCCAGAAGAGGTCAAAGAACCATTTAACAATCCACTAAAAGTACTGGGGCATCACAGAAGGCTTTCTTGGGTCGGAAGAAAGAAGAGCTGAGGCCACCACCCAGTTTCCTTTAAATGTATGGTTTCCACAGCATGATTCCTTCTAAAGCGTGATTCTGTTATTGCCTTCAGTTTATATACTTCAAATTTCCATACAATTTCCATTACATGCACTATGTACTCTATATTAAAATTCTTTCTTATTTTTACTTTGACTAAGCTGTTTGGATCTACTTAACTCTATGCAGTGTTTATCAATAGGAAAGTTAGCTTTCAATTACTCCTTTCACTAGTAGATGCTGGTTGGTTCAAATTTAAGTGCTCCTCTAGTTTTACAGTTAAACTATTTAGATAAAAAGTTTTCCTCTTTTCAGAAGAACATGGCATTTAACTGCCATCCTTCATCATACCACCATCTAGATTTTTTTCTTCTTTTCCTCTTCATGTCTAGCTATACTCTAAACGAATTTTACATCTTCAGAATTATCTTTATTAAGCATTTAAATGCCTCTAGTGTAGGACATTAAGAACAGAAATATATATGAGTAAACTAACTCAAAATATGATTGGCTAGATATATTTTTATCTGTAATTTTTGTTACAAATTTACTAGTAAGTATAATGTCTTAGAGAGTAATTTTTTTGTGTGGAATGATTTCCAAACATAGCTGACTTCCTCATATTTTCCTTATGATACGCATTTGAGAAAAGAGAAATAAATATAAATACCATTTTCTGAAGAAACTAGATGGAGAATAGAAGAGTAAGCAACCATATTGCAGTGACTAACTAGAATACAAGGCACAATTCAATTCAATAATACAGAAATACATAAGAAGTTATCATGCGCATGTGGTTTATTGGATAATGGTGGATTTAAAGGTCTGAAGATTTGAGATCTTCTGTTTCCGTTCTTCAGCTGCCTCCTGCATAGTTTCATACCACATTGCTGATCTATACCAGAGCAGTGATCCGATGTATATATTCCTAGGAACTGTGTTCTTGTCCACTTTGCAACCCCAATCCCCACCTTGTGTAGAGCTTGGAACATTGAAGGTGCTTAACATTTGTTGAATAAATATGTGAATAAATAAATGGGCCTAGAAGCAGGTCAATGATGTGGTACATGGTGGTTAGACTGAAACATCAGCAATAGATGCCTTGGTAGTTAAACTAGATCAGAGATGTTAAAAAGTTAATGCTGGCCGGGCGCGGTGGCTCACGCCTATAATCCCAGCACTTTCGGAGGCCGAGGCGGGTGGATCACGAGGTCAAGAGATTGAGACCATCCTGGTAAACATGGTGAAACCCCGTCTCTACTAAAAATACAAAAAATTAGCTGGGCATGGTGGCGCGTGCCTGTAATCCCAGCTACTCAGGAGGCTGAGGCAGGAGAATTGCCTGAACCCAGGAGGCGGAGGTTGCGGTGAGCCGAGATCATGCCATTGCACTCCAGCCTGGGTAACAAGAGCGAAACTCCAACTCAAAAAAAAAAAAAAAAAAAAAAAAAAAAGTTAATGCTGGCATTTAACTACTGCAAAGACATGAAGAAAGGAATCAGAGGAAATAAAACGGATTTTAGGGAATAAGGAGCAGGTTACTCAATCCCTAACCTAAATCCATGAGGTGACAGTAGTCTGTCTATGAAAAACAAGGAGGCGCTGATAGGTACCAGGTTTCCACAGCATTTGGAACAGAACTAAAGGAAACCAACTTAAAATCGCCTGTATTTGGAGAGGCATTTGATGAGTACACACTCTTTAACGATAGACAAGAATTTACTGTGTCATCTCCTCTAACTCCCACAAATCTCTGGATGAGGAAAACTAGATCACAGGGTCTGCATTTTACCCGACGTCGTAATGACATTTCGAGGCAGAACCATGATTAGAATCCAGATTTCCTGTTGCTTGGTTTGGATGCCACTTCAATTTTTACCCATCCTCCAAAAGAGAACCCCAATTACAACACCTGCTTGACAAGGACTTTAGAGGCTCACCTTTCCCAAGGATCTCAGGATACACTTATACATCCTTAAACTTTCCTGAATTACCTGCGAGAATTATCTCACCAAACAGCCCTTTTAACAGACCCTTTGTCTTCCATCGTACTCAGTTTTCCTGAGATTATGTTTATCCCCCAAAGCAATATAAAATGTATTTCAAATATTTTCTAATGGAGAAATAGAACTGTTCAGTACTATTTTTAGAATAAAATAGGTGCCTCAGTCATGGTTTGAAAGTAAATGCAAATGGGGAAATCCTCCATCACACAGCTCCCGGGGGAAGCTGCTAGGACAACCCTGTGACTGTGTATGTGTGTGTGGTTACAGGTGGTAGGGCTCAAGGAATGTGTTATCTCCCCAAATTTCGTCACAACACATTTAATCAGGAAGAATTTGAAATTACTCAATTTTATTCCTCATTTTGGCTAAAAGCCACTGAATACCTCAAGTTTACTGGCCTTAAAGCAAACATGTAGACTGCAGCAAAGCATGAGGGACATTGGAAAACACAGGTAGAACTTGGCCCAGGGGACGGAGTCCCATCCCAGCATTTCTAAAAGACAAAATGACTCTGTGGGAATAGAATGTTTTGGGTGAAACTTAAGTGGGATTTCTAGTTTCATTCTTCCAGTAATCAGTCAGAATTCAACTACCTTAATCTATAAGGTAAATTACTTACAATTAAAAACTTAGAATTAATCTTGATTAAGGAGTAGATAGGGGCAAAAGAAGCATTGCCAAGAAAGAAACACAAACTGCCACTACAAAGAAAAAGAAAAAACAGACTTTTGAGGTAATTTGCTAAAACTCACATGCTCATTTACTAAGCAAATATTTTTACTTTGTGATCATATGGGTCTTTTAAAGAAAATATCTACTGTCACTCTGAGGAACTATTTTTTTTCAAAGAAAGAAATGAAAAGTTTTTTTGGTTGTTGTTTGCTATTGTTTGTTTGTTTGTTTTTGAGACGGAGTCTCGCTCTTGTCACCCAAGCTGGAGTGCAATGCCATGATCTTGGCTCAATGCAACCTCTGCCTCCCAGTTCAAGCAATTCTCCTGCCTCAGCCTCCCAAGTAGCTGGTACTACAGGAGCATGCCACTACACCCTGCTAATTTTTTTTTTTTTTTTTTTTTTAGTAGAGACAGTGTTTCACTATGTTGGTCAGGATGGTCTTGAACTCCTGACCTCAGGTGATCTGTCTGCCTCAGCCTCCCAAAGTGCTGGGATTACACACATGAGCCACCTCAAGTGGCTGAAAGCTGTTTTTATAACAAAGCTGCTATAAAATTTTATGTGGTATTATGCTAACATTTAGTTAATGCTATTGTAAAAACTTCTGTCAAGTACGAAACACTTGTCTCATGTTACTACAGTTCATCACAGTCACTGAATCTTAAAATTAGAGGACAAGTGAGGAACCTGAGGTCTGGGGGAACTCATTATTCTAGATAGAGGCCCTGATACACACTCAGGGTCTTACAAAGCACAGTCTTACCAAAACATTAAAACCAGACTTTAAAATACATGAGGTAGTAGATACGTTAATCAGTTTGATTTAATCATTTCACAATGTGTATGTATATATATACATATATATATGTCAAAACATACTGTTATACTCCATAACTATATAAAAGAAGTTTTGTCAATTAAAAATTAATTAATTGAAAAAACCCCAAAGTATAAAAAATTATTATAGGAAAATGTTTGGTTTATGAAAATGAAGTCAGAACCTCTGGTTTCTGCAGTGTTGTGGAATATACAATACAAAGATCTTCCTATTAAAATCACCCAGATACGTGGGCTAAAATATAGGAAACCATTTTTAACACACATAGCTACATTTTAGAAAAGGAGAAATTATAGGGTTCCAGAAATGCCCCAAGAACTGAATACCAGTGAGCACATGAGGTGACACCATGGTAGCTCTGGAAGGAGAGGCTAGCAACAGTGGCTAGTCTTGGGATCCTGGGAGCTTGAGTTCCAGGCTGATTGGAGACAGGAAATAAGGCCTTGGGCTCATGGCAAGACATATTTTTGTCAATAAATATGTATGTGGCAAAAATATGAAGGGACATCAAAAAGTTCAGGAAAAATGTGATTAAAAGATAAAAATTTCGGCTGGGCACAGTGGCTCGCACTTGTAATCCCAGCACTTTGGGAGGCCAAGGGAGGCGGAGCACAAGGTCAGGAGTTTAAGACCAGCCTGGCCAATATGGTGAAACCCTGTCTTTACTAAAAATACAAAAATTAGCTGGGTGTGGTGGTGGGCACCTATAGCCCCAGCTACTTGGGAGGCTGAGGCAGGAGAATCTCTTGAACCTGGGAGGTGGAGGTTGCAGTGAGCAGAGATGACGCCACTGTACTCCAGCCTGGATGACAGAGCAAGACTCTGTCTCAAAAATACATAAATAAATAATTCTAAAAATGCGAACTTTATTTCTCAAAATAAACTCTATCAAAGTCAAGACACTTTTGCAAGTGATGATTTCAGCCATTTAATAAATCCCTAAAGAACTGAGGGTTGGGGATCCAAGATGGCCGTTTAGGAACAGCTCAGGATTGCAGCTCCCAGTGAAAGTGCAGAGGGTGAGTGGACGCCGCATTTTTATTGCCCACAGACTAGGCAATTCCCAGGTGGAGGAGCTCCACCGGTCGCCAGCGCGGCTGTGTCGGCCGGCGCTGCTGCTTTGCCCTGCGCGGCTGCTTGTCAGTGCCCCGGCGCAGCGGTTCTCAGTACAAAATACACTGGTCTGGGTGCACTTTTGGCTGGCGATTGGAGCCACAGGAAGTCGCCCATTCATCTGTTTAAAAAGGGGACTGAACAGAGAACCAGGACAGTAGATTCCAGGGCAAAAAAAGCACCACGAATCTCAGTGCCATTGTTTAAGCCAGCGCAGTGAGTCGCCGCACGAGGAAACGCACAGATCCCAGTGACTCTTCAACAGGCGACTGGAGCACCAACTTAAAAAACAAAAAAAGGCTCTGAGGCAGGGAGCCAGGCAATCAGGATCGGCTGGTCCCACCCCCACAAAAGAACAGCAATCAGAAACTCTCTGGATTGAGAGTTTCACAGCAAGCGCAGCTGAACCCGGGATGGGCCAGCTCTGTGGGGGAGGGGCGTCTGCCATTACCGAGGCAGCCCACCACTACAGAGGTAGTCAGACAATGCTGAGGCAGACCGCCGTTGCCAAGGCAACCCACCATTCCTGAGGCAGCCAGCCTTTGCCAAGGCAACCTGCCACTACAGAGAGACTCCGCCTTAACAGAGGCGGGCCACCATTGCCAAGGCAGTTCTAACTACACCCATATAAACAGGACTGCAGGGAAGTTCACTTGGCAGCTGGGCGGAGCCCACAGCAGCTCAGCAAAGCCTCTACAGGCAGACAGTGACTAGGCTGCCTCCTTGCTGGGCAGGGCAGCTCTGAAGGAAAAAAAAAAATAGGCAGCAGCATAACGGAAACTCATAAATAAAGCCCTAAATCCTTGGGACAGTGCACCTGGGAACAAAAAGAGGTTTATGAGTTCTGCTGTAGCAGACCTAAACGTACCTGCCCAGCAGCTCTGAATGAACAACGGAGCTCACAGCTCTGCATTTGAGCTCCTATAAAGAACAGACTGTCTCCTCAAGCAGCTCCCCGACCCCTGTATATCCAAAGATCCACCTCATAAAGGAGACATCAGACTGACACTGGGCAGGTATCCTTCTGGAACAAAAATAGCAGAAGAAGAAAACTGGTAACAACTCTTACTGTTCTGCAGCTGCTGCAGGTGATCCCCAGGCAAGCAGGGCCTGGAGTAGACCTCAGCGGACCTACAGCAGAGGGGACAGACTGTCAGAAGGAAAACCAAGAAACAGAAATAACCTCATCATCAACAAACGAACGTCCACTCAGAGACCCAATCTGAAAGACAGCAACTACAAAGATGTCAGGTGGATAAATCCATAAAGATGGGAAGAAACCAGCGCAAAAACGATGAAAACACCTGAAACCAGAACACCTCTCCTCCTACAAGGGATCACAACTCCTCACCAGCAAGGGAACAAGGTTAGATGGAGAACGAGTGTGATGAAATGACAGAATCAGGCTTCAGAAGCTGGGTAGTAAGAAACTTCTGTGAAATAAAAGAACATGTTCTAACCCAATGCAAAGAAACTAAGAACCTTGAAAAAAGATTTGACAAAATGCTAACGAGAATGGACAAAATAGAAAGGAATATAAGTGAATTGATGGAGCTGAAAAACACAACACGAGAACTTCGCGAACCATGCACAAGTATCAACAGCCGAATTGACCAAGCAGAAGAAAGGATATCAGAGGTCAAAGATCAATTCAATGAAATAAAACGAGAAGGGTAAAAAGGAATGAACAAAGTCTCCAAGAAATGCGCGACTACGTGAAAAGACCTAATCTACGTTTGATAGGCGTACCTGAATGCGACGAAGAGAATGAATCCAAGCTGGAAAATACTCTTCAGGATATTATCCAGGAAAACTTCCCCAACCTAGCAAGGCAAGCAAACATTCAAGTCCAGGAAATACAGAGAACACCACAAAGATATTCGTCAAGAAGAGCAACCCCAAGGCACATAATCGTCAGATTCACCAGGGTTGAAATGAAGGAGAAAATACTAAGGGCAGCCAGAGAGAAAGGTCGGGTTACCCACAAAGGGAAGCCCATCAGACTCACAGCAGATCTCCCAGCAGAAACCCTACAAGCCAGAAGAGAGTGGGGGCCAATATTCAACATCCTTAAAGAAAAGAACTTTCAACCCAGAATCTCCTATCCAGCCAAACTAAGCTTCATAAGTGAAGGAAAAATAAAATCCTTTGGGAACATGCAAGTACTCAGAGATTTCGTCACCACCAGGCCAGCTTTACAAGAGCTCCTGAAAGAGGCTCTACACATATAAAGTAACATCCGGTAGCAGCCACTCCAAAAACATGCCAAATGGTAGAGAGAATCAACACAATAAAGAACCTGCATCAACTAATGGGCAAAACAGCCAGCTAGCACCAAAATGGCAGTATCAAATTCACACATAACAATATTAACCCTAAATGTAAATGGACTAAATGCCCCAATCAAAAGACACAGACTGGCAAATTGGATAAAAAGCCAAAACACATCGGTGTGCTGTATCCAGGAAACCCATCTCACATGCAAGGATACACAAAGGCTCAAAATAAAGGGATGAAGGAAGATTTACCAAGCAAATGGAGAGCAAAAAAAAAGCAGGAGTTGCAATTCTCATCTCTGATAAATTAGACTATAAAACAACAAAGATCAAAAGAGACAAAGAAGGACATTAAATAACGGTAAAAGGATCAATACAACAAGAAGAGCTAACGATCCTAAATATATATGCACCCAGTACAGGAGCACCCAGATACATAAGGCAAGTTCTAAATGACTTACAGAGACTTAGACTCCCACACAACAATAGTGGGAGACTTTAACACCCCATTGTCAACATTAGACAGATCAACCAGACAGAAAATTAACAAGCATATCCAGGACTTAAACTCAGACCTGGACCAAGCAAACCTAACAGACATTTACAGAACTCTCCACCCCAAATCCACAGACTATACATTCTTCTTAGCATCACATCACACCTACTCTAAAATTGACCACATAATTGGCAGTAAATCACTCCTCAGCAAATGCAAATGAACGGAGATCATAACAAACAGACTCTCAGACCACAGTGCAATCAAGTTAGAACTCAGAATTCAAAAACTAACCCAGAACCGCACAGCTTCATGGAAACTGAACAACTTGCTCTTGAATGTTGACTGGATAAACAATGAAATGAAGACAGAAATAAAGATGTTCTTCGAAACCAACGAGAATGAAGACACAACATACCAGAATATCTGGGACACATTTAAAGCAGTCTCTAGAGGAAAATATATAGCAATGAGTGCCCACATGAGAAGCAGGAGAGATCAAAAATTGACACCCTATCGTCAAAATTGAAAGAGCTAGAGGAGCAAGATCAAAAAAACTCAAAGCCTAGCAGAAGACAAGAAATAGCTAAGATCAGAGCAGGACTGAAGGAGATAGAGACACAAAAAACCCTTCAAAAAATCAATAAATCCAGGAGCTGGTTTTTTGAAAAGATCAACAAAATAGACAGATTAATAAAAAAGAAAAGAGAGAATAACCAAATTGATGCAATAAAAAACGATCAAGGGGATATCACCACAGATTCCACAGAAATTCAAACCATCATCAGAGATTATTACAAACAACTCTATGCACATAAACTAGTAAACCTGGAAGAAATGGATAAATTCTGGACACTTGCCTCCTCCCAAGCCTAAACCAGGAAGAAGCCAAAACCCTGAACAGACCCATAAGAAGGTCTGAAGTTGAGGCAGCAATTAAGAGCTTACCACCCAAAAAAAGCCCAGGACCAGACGGATTCACAGTCAAATTCTACCAGACGTACAAAGAGGAGCTGGTACCATTCCTTCTGAAACTATTCCAAACAATACAAAAAGAGGGAATTCTTCCCAAATCATTTTATGAGACCAACATCATCCTGATTCCAAAACCCGGCAGAGACTCAACAAGAAAAGAAAACTTCAGGCCAATATCCATGATGAACACAGATGCAAAAATCTTCAATAAAATACTGACAAGCTGATTGCAACAGCACATCAAAAAGCTTATCCATCATGATCAAGTAGGCTTCATCCCGGGGATGCAAGGCTGGTTCAACATACGCAAGTCTATAAACGTAATTCACCATATAAACAGAACCAAAGACAAAAACCACATGATGATCTCAATTGTTGCAGAGAAGGCCTTTGACAAAATTCAACAGCCCTTTATGCTAAAAACCCTCAATAAGCTAGGTATTGACGGAACATATCTCAAAATAATAAAAGCTATTTACGACAAACCAACAGCCCATATCATACTGAATGGGCAAAAACTGGAAGCATTCCCCTTGAAATCTGGCACTAGACAAGGATGCCCTCTCTCACCACTCCTATTCAATATAGTACTGGAAGTTCTAGCCAGAGCAATTGGGCAAGAAAAAGAAATAAAGGGTATTCAGATAGGAAAGGAGGAAGTCAAACTGTCTCTATTTGCAGACGACATGATCGTATATCTAGAAGACCCCATCGTCTCAGCCCCAAATCTCCTGAAACTGATAAGCACGTTCAGCAAAGTCTCAGGATACAAAATCAATGTGCAAAAATCACATGCATTCCCATACACCAATAACAGACCTAAAGAGAGCCAAATCAAGAACAAACTGCCATTCACAATTGCCACAAAGAGAATAAAATACCTAGGAATACAACTAACAAGGAACGTAAATGACCTCTTCAAGGAGAACTACAAGCCACTGCTCAACGAAATAAGAGAGGACACAAACAGATGGAGAAACATTCCATGTTCATGGTTAGGAAGAATCAATATTGTGAAAATGGCCATATTGCCCAAAGTAATTTACAGATTCAACGCTATCCCCATCAAGCTACCAATGACCTTCTTCACAGAACTGGAAAAAACCACCTTAAACTTCATATGGAACCAAAAGACAGCCCGCATAGCCAAGTCAATTCTAAGCAAAAGAACAAAGCAGGAAGCATCACACTACCAGACTTCAAACTATACTACAAGGCTACAGTAATCAAAACAGCATGGTACCGGTACCAAAACAGAGATATAGACCAATGGAACAGAACAGAGGTCTCGGAGGCAACACAACATATCTACAACCATCTGATCTTTGACAAACCAGACAAAAACAAGCAATGGGGAAAGGATTCCCTGTTCAATAAATGGTGTTGGGAAAGCTGGCTAGCCATGTGCAGAAAGCAGAAACTGGACCCCTTTCTGACACCTTACACTAAAAATAACTCCAGATGGATTAAAGACTTAAACATAAGAGCTAACACCATAAAAATCCTAGAAGAAAATCTAGGCAAAATCATTCAGGACATAGGTGTAGGTGAGGACTTCATGACCAAAACACCAAAAGCATTGTCAACAAAAGCCAAAATAGACAAATGGGACCTAATCAAACTCCACAGCTTCTGCACGGCAAAAGAAACAGTCATTAGAGTTAATCTGCAACCAACAGAATGAGAAAAAATTTTTGCAGTTTACCCAGCTGACAAAGGGCTGATATCCAGAATTTACAAAGAACTAAAACAGATTTACAAGAAAAAAACTAACAAGCCCATTCAAAAGTGGGCAAAGGATATGAACAGACACTTTACAAAAGAAGACATACATGAGGCCAACAGACATATGAAAAAATGCCCATCATCACTGGTCTCAGAGAAATGCAAATCAAAACTACATTGAGATACCATCTCATGCCAGTTAGAATGGCGATCATTTAAAAATCTGGAGACAACAGATGCTGGAGAGGATGTGGAGAAATAGGAACACTTTTGCACTGTTGGTGGGAGTCTAAATTAGTTCAACCATTGTGGAAGACAGTGTGGCAATTCCTCAGGGACCTAGAAATAGAAATTCCATTTGACCCAGCAATCCCATTACCGGGTATATATCCAAAGGATTATAAATTGTTCTACTATAAGGACGCGTGCACGTGAATGTTCATTGCAGCACTGTTTACAATAGCAAAGACCTGGAACCAACCCAAATGCCCATCGATGATTGACTGCACAGGGAAAATGTGGCACATGTACACCATGGAATATTATGCAGCCATCAAAAACGATGAGTTTGTGTCCTTTGTAGGGACATGGATGAATCTGGAAACCATCATTCTCAGCCAACTGACAGAAGAGCAGAAGATCAAACACTGCATGTTCTCACTCATAGGCGGGTGTTTAACAATGAGAACACGTGGACACAGGGAGGGGAGCACTACACACTGGGGTCAGTTGGGGGGAAATAGGGGAGGAATGGTGGGGGGAGGGGAGTTGGGGAGAGATAGCAAGGGGAGAGATGCCAGAGGTAGGTGATGGGGAGGAAGGCAGCAAATCACACTGCCACGTGTATACCTATGCAACAATCTTGCATGTTCTTCACATGTACCCCAAAACCTAAAATGCAATAAAATAAATAAATGGGGGAAAAAAAAAGAGCTGAGCATCCTGGGAATTTAACCATGTCAATGCAGCCCTCTTTACATTATTAACTGAAGAAAAATGGGTGGTCTTTATACATTTTTCAAGATTAGGAAACAAACAAAAATCACAAGGAGCCAAATCTGGAGTGTAAGGTAAAGGCCTAATGATTTTCTATAAACATTCTCAAAAAATTGCCCTTGTTTGATGAGAAGAATGAGCAAGGTCATTGTCATGGTAGGAAAGCTCTCCCAGGTGCTTTTCTGCTAAAGCTTTGGCTAACATTCTCAAAACATCCTCATAATGGACAGGTATTATTGTTTTCTGGCCCTCTAGAAAGTTAACAAGCAAAATGGCCTGAGCATCCCAAAAAAGTGTTCTCATGACCTCTACTGTTGACTGGTCTGCTTTTGCTTTCACTGGACCATTTCCACTTCTTGGTAGCCAGTGCTTTTTTTTTTTTTTTTTGAGACAGAGTCTCACTTGTTGGCCAGGCTGGGGTGCAGTGGCATAATCTCGGCTCACCACAACCTCTGCCTCCCAAATTCAAGTGATTTTCGTGCTTTCATCTCCTGAATAGCTGGGATTACAAGTGGGAGCCAACATACCAAGCTAATTTTTGTATTTTTAGTAGCGATGGGGTTTCACCATGTTGGCCAGGCTGATCTAGAACTCCTGGCCTCAAATGATCGACCCGCCTCAGCCTCCAAAGTGCTGGGATTATAGGCGTGAGCCACCATATCCTGCTGGTAGCGATTGCTTTGATTGTGTTTTGTGTTTAGAATCATACTAATAAAATTCACCCTCTTAAAATTCTTTGAAGAAATGCTTGAAGATCTTGAACCCACTTGTTTAAAATTTCCATTGAAAGCTCTTGTCTGTGGCAGATCTGGGTGCAATGGTTTTGGCACCATCAAGTGGAAAGTTTGCTCAACTTTAATATTTCAGTCAGAATTGTGTAAGCTGTGTAAGCTGAATCAATTGAAATGTCTATGGTGTTGGCTATTGTTTGTGTTGTTAATCACTGGTTCTATCCAATTAGGACATAAATATGACTAATTGTTTTCCCTCACAAATTGATGTGGATAGTGTGCTGTTGTGAGATTTATCTTTGATATTGTCTTGTCCCTTCTTACAACAAATTACCCCTTTGTAAACTGCTGATTTGCTTACAGGCATTATCCCCATAAACTTTTCATAAAGTGTCAGTGATTTCATGATTCTTCCATTGAAGCTTCACCATATATATAATGTTTGTTCTTGCTTCATTTTAACAGAATTCATGTTGCTCTGATAGGGACTCTTTTCACACTGATGCCTTATCCTTCCTTATTGTGTCAAAATTTGACATCCATGCATAGTTTTTTCATAATACACATTTTCCATGTACTTTCTAAAGTCCCCTTGTATAAAAACACTTCATAGGAATAAAGTACACCAATGACAGGAGGCAATGGTTATCTGTTGGGAGGAGTAATGGGGAAAGGATGGGGATAGAAATTTATCTACATATGTGAGGTGAGGTTTACTTTCTTAAATATTAGCATCTTTAGGCTGGGCACGGTGGCTCATGCCTGTAATCCCAGCACTTTGGGAGGCCGAGGCAGGAAGATCACTTGAGGTCAGGAGTTCGAGACCAGCCCGACCAATATGAAGAAACCCTGTCTCTACAAAAACTACAAAATTAGCCGGGCATGGTGGCACATCCCTGTAATCCCAGCTACTTGGGACGCTGAGGCAGGAGAACTGCTTGAACCCTGGAGGCAGAGGTTGCGGTGAGCTGAGATTGCACCATGGTACTCCAGCCTCAGCAACAGGAGCAAAACTCCATCTCAAATATATATATATATATATATATATATATATGTGAGCATCTTTCATTTTTAGGGTCAGTGTATAGCTGCCTATTCTAGTATTTTTTATTTTTAGAGTGTGTTATATTTTTTCTAATTTACAGAAAAAAACTAAAGCTAAAAAAAAATCACAAATAAAACAAGAGAAACATGTCTTATACATTAAAGGGAAAGACATATCCATTCTTGGGAGAATCGAGGAAGTTGGTACCCTGACCCAGAGATAAGATCTTGGAGGTCTATGAGGGAGCTGATGGGTTTTTTCTAACTAATATTCAGGCTTTCTAAAATCAAAGGTGCCATTTAAACCATGGAAGAATGGAAGATCAAAAAGAAATACTCCACAGGAAGCTCAGCATTGAGGGCAATCCTTGAATATGAAATGACAATAGAATAAGGAGGGGTCCTGATCAGATCAGCATAGGGTGAGCTGGGAGTGGTGGTGGTGTTTTTTAGTCTTAGTTTTTCAAGCGTTCTCACCTAGCATATGCAGTATGTAACAGCATTTTACTGAATGACACACACACGGGCATGCACATGCACAGACACACGCATACACACAGAGCCTAATTGGAGTACACTAGCTCTAAGGCAAGGGACAAATTAGGATTCTAGGATTCCTATCAAGCTGTACTTTCTATTTTATTTCAAGGTAATCTTCTAAAAAGATTTCTAGGCAGTTCTTTGTAAGCCAAGTAAGAGTTTCAAAATAAATTTCATGTTTTGAAAAATGACAGGATCTACTAAAAGATAATTCTTCAAAATCCCCATGTCATAAAATCTGTATCTTATTTATGTGTTCTATAATAATCATCTACCTAGGTGTACAAAAGAAACCAGTATGAAAAAAACGAGACTACCCAAAGAAGGAACTAAGGTGTCAACAAGCAGGAAATAACTCATCAGGTCTGTAAGGAATTCCAGAGAACAATCAGAAATACTGGATCTTTCCCTTTCTATTTTATTTCTTATGAGTTCCTGCCACATCTTATTCCTATTTTTCCTGCTGCTCTTTTACTTTTGGGTAAGGTAATGCTTCCTGTGTACTTCTCTCCCATTTCTTACCTCTTTTGTATCTCTCACTGTTTGGCTATAGGTGACCTCTGGATTTCCCCCCATGTGAGTCACCTCACACCTGAGCAACGGATAAAGCACCAGGCAAGGTAAATCACCCTGTCCTCATTTTACGTGAGAAACTGAAGCTATGAGAGGTTAAATCACTTGTCTAAGGCCAGACAGTATGCGAATTACAGATACGGGCCCACATATTTCTGATTCTAAAGCATGTGCTCTCTACTATACTTATGCCTTCATTTAACAAATATTTAGTCAGCACCTAGCATGTGCCAAGTGCTGTACTAAGTGCTTGACACATAGTGTTGAACATAAAAAACAAAAATAGAAATGATCCCTACCCTCCTCCAGGCAGCAGTCTCCTCTCTGAAATGCTTCTGAATGCCTCAGTGTAAAATGGCTCTGGAGCTGCCTATGCCAGAAAGCAGACACTAGCTGGTGGTGGGTTTTCTTTTTGCATTTTAATTCCTGAGATTTACAGCATAAAGTCCTCCAGACCAGCAAAACAATGTAGGTAAGGTTTTCATTCTGGGGCTCCTCCCTCTCCTCCACACAAACCTTTCATGATATCATGGTCCCTTTTTGAGAATACCTGACTTTCATTTGTGACTATGATGGACATCAGTTTTCTCTAGATTTTTTTCTGTATGAAATGTGGTACAGAGTATGGGATCTTCCTCAGACTGCACTCCAGCTTGCTGGATCTGGGGCATTTCCCCAAGGCAGATTACCCAGCTAACGCAGGTCAACTCAAGGACTCAACACATTTAGTATTTTTTTTTTTTTAAAGACTCAGTCTTGCTCTTGTCCACCAGTCTGGAGTGCAATGGCACAATCTCGGCTCACTGCAACTTCTGCCTCCTGGGTTCAAGTGATTTTCCTGCCTCACCCTCCTGAGGAGCTGGGACTACAGGAACCTGCTACTACACCTGGCTAATTGTCGTATTTTCAGTAGAGACGGGGTTTCACCATCTTGGCCAGGCTGGTCCCAAACTCCTGACTTCAGGTGATCTGCCCACCTCGGCCTCCCAAAGTGCTGGGATTACAGGCGTGAGCCACTGTGCCCGGACTACAATTAGTCTTTATTTCTTCACACAGCACCTCTAGAAATTACATAAATAATGCTGCATGTCTGGGGTTTGGAATCTTTTACAGTTCAATAATTAGTGTGGCTTTCATTCTGAAATTCCCTTTATGAAGAGCTAAAGAAAAGTCACAGAAATTCCCTATACACACAAATATTTTCATCCTAACATTGTTAGAGAGAAACGAATGTCCAATAGCAGGTACTTGGCTACAGACATCAACTGACATGGAATATAATCACACCATTAACTATTACGGTTATGAAGACACTGCAGTAATGCAAGTATGAGTATAATATAGTGTTAATATAAATATTACATATACATATAAAGGAAATAACATTTTAAATGTGAAAATTTGAAGAAAATGAACTAAAATATTTACAGGGTTGTATTAAGAATTATGTGATTTTTTTTCTCTATTAGCACAAAGAATATAGTAAAAGACAGATTTGTAGCTATTCCTTTGGCCTTCACAATTTCAACATATTTTTATAATAAGCGGCCATATAACTTCAAGTATAGCCTGAGTGTAAAGGGCCCAACAAATCAAAGGGTGAAATCTGCCTGCATAGTGCTGTCTTTGTCATTCTAACTCTCTTTGCCTCCATTTTCTTATCCACAGAACAGAGAAAATAAAGATACCTATCTCATAGGTTTGTTTGAAGGATTAGACGAGTGAATACTACTAAGAAGCCAAGCACTGTGCCTGGCACATGGAAAGAAGTTCTTGAGAATTAGCTGTTATATGAGTATACACATGGCAATATGCCATTTACAGATCAGGATGCAGTCATTCATTCATCTGTCCGTGTATTCATTTAACACATGCTCACTGAGTCCTGCCTAGGTGCCAGGCAATATTCTATGTGTTTTTAATAACAATGCAAATTAGATGGCATTGATCCTCAAGGAGCTCACAGTCCAATGGGGGACACAGGCAAATGACTAGAACTAAGGTTAGAATGAATCTTAGAACCAAAATTGGCAGAGGATGCTAGGGACTACTTTGAAGAAGACCCAACTCAGCTTGGATGCATAAGGCATCTTCTAAAAAGGGCTCACACCTAAGTCATGTTCGGAAGGAGTCTTGGAGTTAATTAGGACAAGGAAGGCATTGGTGGAACAGGGAAGGGGGAAGGACAACATGGAGGGAAGGGGGAAGGACAGCATGGAGGCGAGGAGCACCTGGAGGTGGAAACATGCATGAGTCTGGGATGTCAGTGATCACCTAGATGGCACTTGCATGAATTATGTCAGGACTTTATGAGGAATCTTATCATCTGAGCCAGGCCTTTCATGAGATAAGGCTTTACAAGGCAAAATTTATTATCTGCGTCTGTGCATGTCCATGTGTCATCTCTTAGAGATGCAGTCCTATGCTGTTCTTGAGTCAAATCTCTGAATAATACAATATCACATGTTAAAACAGATTGAGGCATCAGCCAGTGAACAGTTGTGTCTTCTAGCTATCAGGACTTTGCTGAACAAAAATATCTCCATGTGCATAAGAATGAATTATAATAAGAATTCCATTCGTATTTTGTCATTTCTTTTTGTACCAAAAAATATGTGTTTGTTACTTTCTCTATAGGAGGTGACATTTTGCTGACATATTTGGCTAGTTCATGAGATAAGAAATAACATTCAGGAAATGTATCACAGCAAAAGGATGAGGAGAAAAAAACTTGAGGATGCTACTTGAAATTTTTATAGCTTCTGTTCTTCTTGAAAATAATTCAAAACATATAACAAATCAAATGCACCACTATGGAAAATTCCATTTCTTGATGGTGTAGGAGGGTGGGGTGTAACATAGAGGAAAGAGCCCAGGGGATGCTTGCGCTAACTGCTCACATTACTTCCCAGCTGGAGGCCTGAATTATCCCAAATTCTGAGCTTTCACATTTTTCAAGCCAATACATTTTTCTCCTATCAGAATGGAATATCTGTATACATAATAACCACCTTTTAAAATTTAATGCGGAGATCATAACTGTTGTGTTATTAAGAGTTAAACAAATTATCCTGATTATTCTAAAAATAATGTTACAAGAAAAGGTTTTAAAATATGCTCATTTTCATTCTTTAAAAGCTACTACATTATGATTTGTCAAGTTAGAGATATAGTCCATATGAAACAGCAGTTGCATGAAAACCTACATTCCCTAGTATTGATAGCGGTTTGAATCTTAGCCTACGCAAGCATAATTTTATAAAATGGTCAGTGTCTTAAGGAGGGGAAAGGGGGCTATTTGAAATTCCATTTTCTATTTTCCTTTCATAATCTCTAAATATAACATTTAAACTGTCATCATGAATGCACATATATATTTACATGGCTGTAAACCTGTCAAATTAGAGCCATTTGGAGAAGATTCTCAGAGAATTTTTAAAAGGTCTCAGAGCTGATAACAAAACATTGGCTCAAGAGCAAGGAGACTGAAATTATTTTTATCACTTTGCTCCAAATTTATTGAATAGCCTGGAGTCAACCAGTGCGCTAAAAGTGACCTTGTACACTGTCCAATTTAAGGGAATGTTCTGGGAATCAGATAATAATTTTAGGACGGTTAGGACAGCTGGTTTGAGAGAGATAAACCAAAATGCAAACAGTTCCTTATATAGAACCTGTCTAATATGCATCATTACTGAAGCACAGAAGTTAAAAAAAAACACCAAGGTTTAAGATTGTTTTGTGCTTTTCCTATTCTTTATTTCAGTTAGTAGCATGATCATCCAATAAACTGCATAATCTAGATACATTGGTCAGAAGTAGGTATGCTTAAAAAAAGAAATTAGCATTTATTTGTTGCCTAGTATCTACTAGGCACTTAAATGTGCTATCCTTTTAACCTTCACAACCATCCTATTTTATAGATGATGACACAAAGTTCAGAAAGGCTAAGTAACTTACCTAAAATCACAGAGTTAATGAACCTATTTGTCTATTTCTCTATTCCATATCTCTTCCATCTTCATATCCTTGGCCAATGCTTCCAATAGGCTATGGAATCTTAGAATTGCACCTTCTGAGTATTTCTTGAGTACGTACCTCTGTCTTAGTTTAAAGCCTTTGCCATTTCTCACCTAATCTAATACATGAGTTTCTAATGGTTTCTTTGATTCTGAAGTTTATTATTCTTTTTGTACAAGAACATGTAGTCTTAAGAGATTTTTTATTCTAAACACAAAACTGTTTATGTCATTCTCATTGTGTTATCTTTCTTTATCCCTGGTTTATGAGTTACTTATGGGCAAGGGTAACTTCAGCCACATGGCAGACTAGGAAGCTATAGGCCCTTATTTCCCTATAGAAACACTATATAAAGAGTAACCCAGGGACCAACATGGCCTTGTAGGAACTCTAGAAACTGGTTAAGAAGCTGCAGCAACAAAGTGAGTACCTAATTTAAAAAACAAAAACAAAAACATACACACCAAACTTTTGAGTCCTATTGTTTTGACAACAGGACATTTTGTCACCTTTACCCCATCTTCTCCCCAGCATAGCATGGTATGCCACCTAGTCCCACTTCCTCTCTCAGGGCAGAAGGAAAAGAGTGAAACTTGCTTGCAATCTTATGGCTTCTCTGGCAGCTGTCCAAGGGACTGGTTTCTGTCTGGCCTGACTAGCAGCACTGAAGGGAACAGTAGCAAAACTGGAATATTAATTGAAGGCTGCTGAAAGTAGTGGCAGGAACAGTGGGTTTTGGGCCTTAGGGAGATTGCAGTTGTGGGCAAAATATTATGGGCAGAGGAATATAATAGAATATCTAGTGCCCTGAGAAGAAGCAGAGTGAGAGTCTTAGAAAATAAGACTTTTAAAGCATCTGAGTATAAAGGGAAGTGGGGGGGAAAAACACATGTGCCAGCCCTGGAAAGGCAGATTTCCAGAAAAAATCTGAAAGGACCTTGAGATACCATGAGAGGCTGATTATTGGAGGTCCCATAAAGCCAATCTGCAAAGGCTGGGAGAGATGCTTTCTTTCAAATGCTCAATTTTCAACAAAAGATCACAAGGCATACAAAAAATGGGGAAACATGGGCCACTTAAAGGAACAAACAAAATCTCAAGAAACTGACTCTAAAGGAAACACAGGCCTTGGAGTTAACAAAAACTTTAAAACAACTGTTTTAAATATGTTCAATAAGCGAAAGAAGAACACAGACTAGCAACTAAACAAAATAAAGAAAATGATGCATGACCAAATTGAGACTGTCAACAAAGATGTGCTTTTTAAAAAACCTAACAGAAATTCTAGGGTTGAAAAACACAATAACTGAGTTGAAAAACTTGCTAGAGGCTGGGTGCAGTGGCTCATGCCTGTAATCCCAGCACTTTGGGAGGCAGAGGCGGGCGTATCACAAGGTCAGGAGCTCGAGACCAGCCTGGCCAGCATGGTGAAACCCTGTCTCTACTAAAGATACAAAAAAATAAATCAGCTGGGCGTGGTGGTGCACCCCTGTAATCCCAGCTACTCAGGAGGCTGAGGAAGGAGAATTGCTTGAACCTGGGAGGCAGAGATTGCAGTGAGCTGAGATTGTGCCATTGCGCTCCAGCCAGGATGACAGTATGAGACTCTGTCTCAAAAAAAAAAAAAAAAAAAAAAAAAGGAAAAACTTGCTGGAGCAGTTCAACAGCAGGTTTGAACATGCAGAAGAATGAATAAACCTGATAATAGGTTATTTGAAATTACTGTCTGATTAAGAAAAGAAAAAAGAGCAAAGAAAAATAAACAGAAATGAAGGAATTTATGGGACACCATCAAGTGGAATAATACAGGCGTTATAAGAGTTCCAGAAGGAGAACAGATAGAGAAAAAGACAGAGAGCATATTTCATGAAATAACAACTGAAAACTTCCCAAATTTGAGGAAATACATAGATATGCAAATACAAGAATCTCAACAAATGAGCCATGTAGGATAAACTCAAACTCACATACAGATACATTATAATCAAATGAGAAAGTCAAACACAAAAATAGAATCTTGAATGTATCAAAAGAAAAGTGACTCTTCATGTACAATACAATCATTAATAGATTTATCAGCAAACACCTTGTAGGCCAGAAGAATGACATATTTAAAGTACCGAAAAAAAAAAAAAGTCAACTGCAAATACTCTATCACAGGCTGGGCATGATGGCTCATGCCTTTACTTTCAGCACTCTGGGAGGCTGAGGTGGGCAGATTACTTAAAGTCAGGAGTTTGAGTTGAGCCTGGCCAACGTGGTGAAACCACGTCTCCACTAAAAATACAAAAATCAGTGATTGCGGGCACCTATAATCCCAGCTACTCAGAATGATGAGGCAGGAGAATCGCTTAAAACTGGGAGGTGGAGGTTGCCGTGAGTCGAGATTGCACCACTGCACTCCAGCCTGGGTGATATCTCAAAAACAAACAAACAAACAAGCAAACAAACAAGAAAAGTATCTGACAAAACTGCTCTTCAAAGACCAAATATGAGAGTGAAATTAAGACATTCCCAGATAAACAAAAGCTGAGGGAGTTACCATTAGACTTGCCCTAGAAGAAATGCTAAATGTGATTCCTTAAAGTTGAAACAAAATGATGCTAGAAAGTAACTTGAAACCATATGAAAATATAAAGAATATAAAGTTCTCCAGAAAAGATAAATTCTCAAATATAAAAACCTGTACTATTGTAATTTTTGTTCATGACAACACTATTTATTTTTTATATGATTTAAAAGACAAAAACATTAAAGATAGTTATAAATCTCATAGTGGCCACTAGGAAAATAGAATATACAATAAGAAACTGAGAAGGGAATAAAAACATGTCACTACAAAAAAAAAATCAAGTAAACACAAAAGAAAGGCAAAAGGAAATGAGGGACAAGTAGCTATAAGGCTTATAAAACACAAATAACAAAATAGCAATAGCAAATCTTTATCAGCAATTGCTTTAATTTTAAATAAATTAAACTCCCTAATTAAGAGGCATAGATTAGCATAAAGGACTTATAAGAAACTAAATTAAACCGTATGCTGAGACTCCACGAGGGACATGCAGGTTGAATGTGAAAGAATGAGAATAGCTACTCCATGCCAACAACTGCAAAAAGAGCGCAGGGGTGGCTATATTAGTATTTGACAAAAAAGACTTTAAGTCAAAAAGTGCTACAAGAGAAACAAAAAGACATCCCAAAATATAAAAGGATCAATACACCCCCCCAAAAAATTATAAACATATATGTACCAAACAACAGAGCTCCTAAAAATATGAAGCAAACACTGATAGAATTGAAGGAAGAACTACAACAGTAGCAGGAGACTTCAATATTTATGAGCCAGATCTAGAGGAATGCTTGGCAGGTAATAAGTACTCAAAAAGTGTTTGTAGAATAAATGAATGATTTATTGCATGATCCTATGAATTATAGTCATGAGGAGAAAAATGTGGAGCAAAGATGAGAACAATACAAATTATAAGTATTGCTAATACAAAAATGAACACTAGATAAGCAAAGATGATCTTAGTCAATGATGAAAAAGTCAAAACTAGTATTTGGGGACTCCCTGGAAGAAATATTTATTTTTAAAGGTATTTAGAGAGATAAATAAAATATCATACTTAAAAACAGTATCCATGGGCTGGACGTAGTGGTTTATGCCTATAATCCCAACACTCTGTGGAGCTGAAGTGGGAGGATCACTTGAACCCAGGAGTCAAGACCAGCCCAGCAACATAGCGAGACCCTATCTCTACAAAAAATATAAAAATAAAAAGAGCCAGCATGGTGGTGCAGAGCTGTAGTCCCAGCTATTCAGGAGGCTGAGGTGGGTGGATCTCTTGAGCCCAGGAGCTTGTGGCTGCAGTAAGCTACAATTGTGCCACAGTACCCCAGCTTAGGTGACAAAGTGAGACCAGAAAGAAAGAAAAAGAAAGAAAGAGAGAGAGAGAGAGAGAGAGAAGGAAAGAAAAGAAAGAGAAAAACAAAAATTATCCACATGGCTTATATGTTTCTGGGTATTATATCTATTATATCTACACACTGATATATAATAATAATTTAAATGTGAAAGCAACATAGGCATAAATAATTGTAATGGGAAGCACAGTAGTTGCTGTTAGGTGTTGAAGGTTACCTAACTACAAAGATTTAGTGTAACCAGGGCATTCAGTGCTCCTGCAGTTCACTTCTTTGAATGACTGTTTAACCTCATACAAGTGAAAGTGGCTTCAGGTAGAAATTATCTTGATGTTGGCCTGAGCCGAAGGACTTTTCCAGTTCACTGCAGTCACCCTTGGAAACCGCAGCATGCATAAACAAAACTTTGGAGACTGGGAATTCCCAGATAAGAAAGGAAGACAAGGTGAGCAAAACTAGAGGGTTTCTATAGATAGCATTTTCATGGGGCCTTTACTACTGCACTTTTGGCAGATAAACCTGGGCGTCTGGAAGAAGCTGTTGATGGAAACAAATAACAGATTCGATCCTTGTGTGGGCTGATTAGTGTTGCTGTAACAACAACAAACATTGTTTTGCATGAGCACAAACAGTAACTCCAAATGTGGCCAGACATAAGAAAATTGTGGCAAAAGTCACAAGAGAGGTCAGGAGAGAAAGTGTGAGTGGATGAAGATGAAGGCACTCCCTTGTCAGAAAACTTGAAGCATCAGTCTGTTAGCAGTATCTTTACATGAAAATATCTAGTATTTGATAGCATGACAGTGTGACTACAGTCAATAGTAATTTAATTATATGTTAAAAAATAACTAAAAGAGTATAACTGGATTGTTTGTAACACAAAAGATAAATGTTTGATGTGACAGATACTCTGTTTATCCTGATGTGATTTTGCACATTGTATGCCTGTGTCAAAATATCTCATATACCCTATAAATATATACATCTATTATGTACCCACGACAATTAAAAATTAAAAAAAAAGAAACTTTTCCCCAATTGTAATGTCCACAATCGCAATGAATCTTCATGTCTTTATCGCATTTCTTGTGCTCTGGTAAACAGAAAGATAAGATTCCTGTTTTTCTGATAAAGAACCCAAAGGACACAGGTCACATAATTAGTAGACTTTTGTTCTCCAGATCCCAGAGATTTTGTTCTTTTCTATCACTAAATTTTGCTTTTCTTTTAAAATTTGCATAATTAAGTAGCGAGGTTATTCTATATATATGTGCTTTGGAGTTGTCATACTCTTTTTCTATATAATGAATATGGGGCAAATTCCCCTTAAAAAATAAATCATGAAACAGATTAAACATTTAAGTAGCAGCACCTTTTTTTTTTACATTTCCCAGTAAAAATTAAAAGTAAACGAATTTATTTCTTCTAAGTAAATAAGCACAAGTATTACAACTGGAAAGAGGCAATTATACTAAAACTCTGGGGACAGCAACATTTGCAATTAGCCCAGGAGGATTTCTTTACAGATAAGCAAACTGACCAGAGAGGTCAAGTCATGTCGTTAGTTATACAGCCTGGATGATGAAGCCCAGGTCTTAGTGTATCTTCCAAAACAGTGACTGCTTCACCTTTAGAATAAAAATACAGCTCGCTCTGCAAGCAATCCATCTCTAAAAAGAAAGATATTTTTAAAGAAAAAGTAATGTTTGATATTCATAGCTAATTATCTTTATTCTAGTCACCCAGAGCACACCCCAAGCCTAGAGAAGATGGCATCATCTTACCTGGGCTTAAAAGTGGCACCACACCCCAAATGATTAATGTATAAATACATATTTGATTATGAACATGACAAGTCAGGAAGGCTGGACCAGCCAGGAATAGGTGTAGGAGCAACTGTTATTAAATATTTAAATAGCACTGATGTACACTAAGTACAATGTGCCAAACATGTGAAGTCCTTGCCCTGAGGAGTCTGCTGTCAGCTGTAAAGCTGGTTATTCCAGAGATATATGTTACATTGCTTCATTCAGTGAACAATCCATTCCATACATCAAAGAGGCATCATTTCAATAAGCTTTCTTAGGGGTAAGAATTTATACCCAATTATTTAATGCAAAATTTGTATACACTTGTCACTATATTAGTAATTCTAGGAAATTTACTTTTATTTTCTGACAAGTTTAAGATGATCTCACCTTGTTGAGTCTCTTTTCATCCTTTGTACTTTATTCTTCTATACTGTTGCACAAAATACAATTCTGCAACTATGGCATACGCAATGACACCAGCAAAACTGAAGTGAATTAGAAAGTTTTGATGTTGTAAACCTGTGTTAGGCAAGAGAAACTGGCTATGTCAAATAATCATAGCCAACCATATATGCAGAAGCAAGATAAACTGGTAAAGAATACTGACTCAAAAACATTATTCAACTTGATTGGCATATGAAAAGCCAACATCATCTTTATCCAGGATAGTAAGGAAAAGAGAAGTGAAAACAGTGATGTTGCCTTTGATGCAAAATGATTTTATTTAGCTCAGGTGATGTACAGAGGATATTATATTTCTCACTTGCATAAATCTGTGTAGGACTTAAAGTAGTTAGTAAGACAACAGGGATATCTTAAAGTAAAACAAAACAGCAAGAATCCAAGTGATAAGGGTTTGGAGAGAAGAGAGAAAATTAATATTAAGGAAGATTACGGTTTCTTAGAAAATGATTTAGCACTGTGTATGTTTCCAAGGGCTAGGACAGAGCAGGTAGTTTAGACAGATAGGCTAAATATTTACTCATTCATTCATTCACGTGATACAGTTTTCTGCCTTCAGAAGCCTTGGAGCCTGGGTTGGGGATGGCAATACCAATACATATGTACAGACTTAAATGCTATAAATGCATGATGTGTAAAGACCTGTGGAATCAAAGGCAGAATACTAAATGATCTGGGGGTGGGAGTGTGAGGGATAGTTTGAGAGATACGATGACATTTGAGCTTAGCCTTGGAATAGAGTATGAGTCAGAGACAAACAAGGTAGGCAGATGAGGATGGCTGTGTGAGAACATACACCACGGAATGCCATCAGGGTCAGAGAGCAGTCTATGGAGTGGTGTGACCAAAGTAGTGTGCAGAGAAAGATAAGGGCCAGGAAAGAAAGCCTTCCATTTGTGCAGTGGGCCAGACTGAGAGGGCTCCTGGGTCTTCAATGCTGTGCTAAAGAATGTGGACTTGATTCCAAAAGCTTAAAAATGAGAGAGACACTATAAAAAAAAAAAAAAAAAGAAAAAGCAGATTATTACAGAAAGTCTACCAGGGAATGAGAGAACTACTTCAGGAATGCAGTTCTAGACTCCAAGGGTCTTGAGGATGGTAGAGATTCCTGGGATCAGCTATTATTTTTGTGCCACTTTAGAAGGAAGAATCCAGGACACATTAGGTGGGTAAATTATTGGCTAGATTCACACAGTATTAATGGAAGAGGGGAGAGTATAACATAGTTCTGGCAATGAAGGGCATCAGCATTTCCAGAGTACCCACTGTGGGCAGAAATCACTGGATACGTGTGTCAGGGAAAGGGAAAATAAATAGAAAACTTAGCTCTTCTCTTCAAAGAGCTAATAATTAAGATAGAAAAATGACAGAAGCATGCCAAAAGACAGTAAACTTATTAGGAATAATATAGATATTTATTTACACAAGAGTTGATATGTTCCTGAAAAGCATATATCCCACTTTTATACAATGAATGATTTAAAATGCATTTATATAAGGGAATTTATCAATTCACAGTATGGATAATTTATATACTTGATAATGACCCTTCAATCAGTTTCTGATTTTTTTGTAATTAAATTATTTTTCAAAAAGGACAAAGCTTTACTGTAAAATGCATTGCAAAAAGCTACCCTCATTGAGTAATGTTGTCACTCAAATTAACATATGAACTTATCACAAACTATTGAGCAATAAAAATATAAAATAATGTAGAACTCTGCTAACAAGATAGTCCTGCTCACTGATCCTTTAAGTTCCCTGGGTTGTCCCCAAACAAGTTTTATCTTCTATGTGCCTTAGCTAAACAGGTCACTGTGCCTGTTCAAGTGAATACAACCATTGTTTTCATAGCAAGAGAAATCTTCTTAAGACAGGAGAAACGTGAGTGTTATCCCTTCCTAATGAGTGTACCAAAATTTTAACTGACATAGTTTCTAAAAAGAGTGTGGTCTTTGGTAAGTAAGATGGTCTGAGCAACAGGATGATTGAGGTATGTTTAACTCCAATCACCACACAGATTTTCCAGGGCTCTGTTTGGACTAAGGTTTATCGTATATGCAAAAGAGAAAAAAATACTCTCTGGATTCCAACTGCCTTCTGTAGAGGATGAGTCCTGTTAGACTACAGAGTTTCTCAAAGAATAAGCCAAAGATCCCTCTAACAGAATCAAATCATGACTATTAAAAGTACATATTCCTCAACCAACCCCAAACCTGATAAACCAGCATCTGAAATCTGAACAAGATTTGCAGATGGTTCTCCTGGACTCTTATGATAACCATGGGCTGAAAGGGAGTAGAATCAGGTGGTCCTTTGGTTTCAATGGGTACCTTGATTGGCTTCAGATGTGCAATGACAGATCTGAAGAAGGGCTTGGGAGTAGGGCTGGAAAGAGCAGAATTGCTCTGTATGATAGAGGAAGAAGAAAGTAAAATTCTGGGGACATCATGGTAGAAGGAAATTTGAAAGGAAAGATGGAAGGGAAGGAAAAAAGAGCCATCTTGATGGCCAGAGGTTGAATATTGGTAGAACATGCTTTAAGAAATCTCAAAGGGAAGGGTGGCTGAGAGGGCTTTTGAAAATAGGGTCCTCTGCTGTTAAAAGTTGTTGGTGCTGAATAAATAGCTACATTTTGAATTGTTTGTCTTTCCAGACATCCACAGAATCCACTACACATAAAGAGAGCTTTTATGGTTGAGTTTTTATTTGTAGAAATCAAGGCAAGAAGGTGCATTTCATTTCTGAACCCACACAGTGCAGAATAGAGAGAATATGAGAAAAAAATTCATAAATGTCCAAAAAAAGAAAAATAAACAAACAAAACATTCACAGGAGCAGAAACTGAAGCACAAGGACCCAGGTCCCTGAAAAGTTATAAAAATTGTTTGATTGGTTCTGATACTACCCGTAGGTATAGAATGGAAGCTTGACCCATTTACTTAAATTTTAAGAGCAAAGTGCTCCCATATGACATTTGAGTTATATAAAGTTACATGATCTTTTCCTTCTACTATTCAACAAAACAATAAAAAAACAAAAGAAAATGACCATCTATATATTCAAACTCTTGTGCTTAGAAGAAATTGGCTTTGTATTTGTTTTTAAAATTTGCATTATTAGGCAATGATTATTTCTAACACCTCTCTTTGGAGGTGTAGAACTTTGAGTTAGACACCTTTTTAAGCTGAGGACCACATAAAATAATAGGGTGACATCTTTTTCAGGGACTAAATTGAGCCCTGACAAGCTACAAAAGGGGACTCACTTCCCACAAATGAGCAAAGTATTTAATTTTCAATGACAGATGCAGGACCACAGCTGCTCCAGAAGCATATTTAGGGAAAGTCTACTGTTTCCGTTCACTGCCCCTTTAATCAGAGGTTTCTTAACTGATTTTTAAAGAGATTTGGTTGAAATCTGTGTGGGAAAAATGATACACTTTTTTGTTCAACTACTAAGATACATGGCAGTAATGCTGCTTTTGGTTACAAATATTTTAACATGAGAATGGAATAAACTTCAGAGAGTATTTGGTAACGACAACTTAAAGCTAAGAAGTTGCAAATTTTCACCCAGTTTCAAATTTGTTCTCTTAAGGCTTAATAAGTTGTTTTCCATATGCCTCAGTTTCCTCATAGTGATATGGGAATAGTAACAAATCTCAGTCTGTGAGGATGGTGACCATTTAGTAGGCCCTTACCTTTCAAAAGGAATATATCCTGAGACATATTCCTCAAAAAGGAATAGTTTAGGGTCCTGGTTTTCTCCTAGATCATATCTCTGAGGAGAATCACATTTCCTGCGTGTTTCCTTGAACTAAAGTTATAATACCTTGAAATAAAACCTCCTGTTTTTCACTTGATGGCTATTTTCATCAAAGAAAGACTTTTTATCTCTTCAGGACAGCCTGCAAAATAAAACCAGTAAAGGTCTTGATGCTGTTCACTAGGCTAGGCTCACCTGTCAGTAAGTGTCTCACCAAGTGTGACTGACATGCACTTTTCAATACGCAACCTCTACTTATACACCAGCCCTGCCCACCAGTATCTGGTGCACAGCAGAGGGCATGTGGGGTGTTTAATAAACATAGGCTGATGCATGGATTGCTGGCCTCTGGGACCCACAAGAAGGTGTGGGTATCATTTTCTTCTCACTTTTCATGCATACAAGAATGACCCAGAGGTTCTTAAACCAGGTTTCTGTGACGATCTCATGAAGGATGATGCCATAAAACATTATGGGAATCGGCAGACCCTATATGTCAACTGGTTTTGTAGTTCTACATTTTTTCATTTGTAAAATCAGTGCATTGAATTTGATGCTCTCTATGATTTCTTTCACATCCACAATTCATTGATTCTTTGATTCTCCACTGTGCTCACTGCTAAGTGAGTTATTTTGTCTAAGGTCTTCAACAGCCAACCACCAAGCACTTTTTGAAGCTTGATCTATAAACAAAAATAGTAAATCCCCAAGAATCGAAGGCTTATCTTATAGAAGACTAAAAATTAGGAGGGAAATAAGGAAACTTTTGAGGAAATACCATAGGTTTTCAAGATGCCCTATCATTGATTAAGACAATAACAACGACAACAAACTGAAATACCTCATTGATGTTCAGGCTTGGCAAAATCCAGGCTTAAAGAATCTATGTGTTTTTTTTTTTTAAGTATGTAATTCTATTTGTCTAGTAATTAAAACACTTTAAAAGTGGAGTATACATCTCAACCAATCATATTCCTTAAAAGCTGACTAGGGAAATACTGCCACTGGGATTAAATTCATGGCGTTTCACATTTTACAGCTTTTACATAAAGTCCTAAACTATAACATAGTTCTATTACGCAGCATTTAAATAAACACTATGTGCCACTCAGTTCAGCAATGAGTAAGATGCAGCAATGTGGCACATTCAGATTAGAACTGTAGAGTACAAGAGATTAGGGGGTTCATAAACATTTTGGTTCGGGGTTAGTGCAGAATTCTAGTCAGCTGGTTAATGTGCATTTTGTGTATGACTTTTATATATTCATCTATTTTAGAGCATTTATGAATCCCAAACTTCTACCTTTAAAAGAAACAAAATCATAAATCCACTGCTCTACTATAGCTCCTGAAAGAATGTAGTGAATTTGAGCAAATTTTTATCTACTTCTACACACTATATTTTCACACATAATGAAAGTAACTCACAATGCTGGACTTCTGCCTGAACATAAAATGTCATATATTGGCATAATGTCTACTCTGCTGCACAACGACAACAGAGCTAGATTCTATCTTAATTTTACAGCAATAAGAGGCAGACTGCCCTAGGGAGGCCTTTCAAGGAGAAGTGCAACAGAAGGAGAAGCCAGCAACTCTTAGGAGCCTCAGTCTCTCTCTCTGTCTCGTCTTCCTCTTCCACACCAGCCAACATTCCTATAAAACCTACAAAGGTAGCAGTTGGGTAGAAACAGAGTTTGTTGTTTTGGGGGGAGAATGAAACAGAAACCTTCCATTCTTACTATCTCATTTCATTCAATCTTCTGTTAACTCATCATTATTTTCAATGTTTGGGAACTTACAAATAACCTTTTATTTATTTAATTTAATTAATTATTTATTTTGAGATGAAGTCTTGCTCTGTCGCCCAGGCTGGAGTGCACTGGTCCATCTCAGTGCACTGCAACCTCCGCCTCCCTGGTTCAGGTGATTCTCCTGCCTCTGCCTCTCAAGTAGCTGGGATTACAGATGTCCATCATCACACCTGGCTAATTTTTGTATTTTTAGTAAAGACAGGGTTTTTCCATGTTTGCCAGGCTGGTCTCAAACTCCTGACCTCAGGTGATCAGCCCAGCTTGGCCTCCCAAAGTGCTGGGATTATAGGTGTGAGCCACAGTGCCCAGTCCAAATAACCTTTTAAAGAAGGAACTCTTACTCATCAAATCAGCAGTGATTCCATTCATGCTTTCCTTCCTTTTAACCATCTAGGTGATATTTAAGGAACTTCCTCATTTCCCACTGGCAAGCACAAAACCCAGTTTGTTATCTGCAGTTTATCAGTTAACTAGCCCTGTGTGTATCAATCAACTTTTCAAAATAAAAACTTCACACATTCCCTGCTGGGAGAGATATCTGTGGATGTAGGTGTCACATTATTTTATTTCTGCCGTTTTTCCTCTTCTTCTTACTCCTTCTTCGTTCTTCTCCTCCTCCTCCTCCTTCTTCTTCTTTTTTTTTTTTTTTTTCAAAGTTCTTTCGGCTCAGCATGTTAGCCAAATTTCTGGCAGGGAGTTTTCTTTCTCTCCTTCCATCACCCCTCTTGGTGCAGGTTTTGAGTTTTCATTCTCAGTAGCCTCTTGAGGGAAATTGTTCTTGACAATTTCCCTTCCTTCCACATGCCTATGTTTGTGCATGTGGGAATGCTTGGGGTGGAAATCAGAAAGTAATTTACTGCCAGTAAAATAGCTTCTATCATTACTATAAATATTAACTTAAGCATAGTTAAACATACAGTTTTCAGTCCCCTACTTTTTGATGAAGAGCTGAACAGCTTGGGCATATGTGAAACGGCAAAGTTCTTTTTAATTTAGCAGAATTAAGAAAAAATACAAGGCCATAATTTTGTGATGTTTATAGTTTTCCAAAACTGCTTTGCCTTTTATTTAAATAATTATATAGTGATTCATGACCATTATTACAATAATCACATTTCAACAATATTTCTTTTTTGAGAAGTTGCCAGATTGCTATTTGTTTCGTATGGATAGGTGATTAATAACAAAAGAAAATATGTAGGTGTAGTTTACCCTAATCCTGGGTAACGAAATTTCTGTGCAGCACTCAGTATCACTGATGATATTCATTAACTCTTCTTCATTAAACGTCTGTATTTTATAATACCACTTGTATTGTTGAGAGCTTTCATTTTCGAAAACCTGAAAATGTTTCTTGTTCATCCAACTTATTCTAATCAACTGCCTCTAACAGACACTGTTACCATTTTTAAAAATTCACTGTTGCATGTTCTTACTCACATGTGGGAGCTACCCCAGGATTTGAGCTAATGGAAGCAGAAAGGATTGGGGGTATTAGAGGCTGGGAAGGGCAAGGGGGAGGGAAGGATGGGGACAGGTTGGTTAACAGATATAAAATTACAGCTAGATAGGAGAGTTCTGGTGTTCTGTAGCACTGTAGGGTGAATGTGGTTAACTATACTTTATTGTATATTCTCATAAAGCCAAGGCCGGGTGAGATGGCTCACGCCTGTAATCCCAGCACTTTCGGGCCGAGGCAGGCAGATCACCTTAGGTCAGGAGATCGAGACCAGCCTGACCAACATGGTGAAACCCCGTCTCTAATAAAAACACAAAAATTAGCTGGGTATGCTGGCACACGCCTGTCATCCCAGCTACTAAGGAGACTGAGGCAGGAAAATTTCTTGAACCTGGGAGGCAGAGGTTGCAGTGAGCTAAGATCGTACCACTGCACTCCAGCCTGGGTGACCAGAGTGAAACTCTATCTCAAAAAAAAAAAAAAAAAGCTAGAAGAGAGAATTCTGAATGTTTGCAACACAGAGAAATGATAAATGTTTGAGGCAGTGTATATACTAATTACCCTAATTTTATCATCACTAATTGTATATCTGTATGGAAATATTACTCTATATCCCATAAATATGTACAATTATTATATGTTAACTAAAAATAAAAGGAAAAAAAAGATGATTGAGAGGCACAGAGAGAGTCCTAATGTTTTACCCTATGCTGTGAGCAGGGTTTAGAACAAAGATCATATGATGGGTGTGTTTGGACCTCTGCACTCTGCAGTTCTGGTTTTTATAGTTATGAGTGGAGACCAGAAGACACTTTGCATATGATAAAACTCAAATTATAAGTTCCCCTTCTGCCAGAGAACACACTAAGCTTTAAGGGTGGTAGTGGTTGGGTGGGTGCATGGAAGGGGACTGGATTGCATGGGGCAGCAACAGAGGCCTGCCAGGCATAGCTGCCTCCTGCTTCTTACACGTGAAACTTAAACTAGTTTACAAATAACTTTAATCTTTTAAGATCTCTTCCATTTTCTTTAAGTCAGTAGTTCTCGACTAGCGGATGGGACAAACATCAGATCAACCTGGGAAAACATTCACACTGCAGTTAGAAGCCTGGCCTGGTGTAGATTTGGTAAATCACATCTCATGGTCAGTGCCTGTGGATTTTGGAAAACCTCCTTCAGAAATTCAGATCTGCACAATTGTTTGAAAACAAAAGCTCTAAATTGCTAAGTTAATATTCCTTTTGATATGCAGGGGCTCCAAGATATTCTCAAAGGACCAGAAACAATTCCTGAGTTGGGACTTGAGCTAAATTGCTAAGTTAATATTCCTTTTGTTATGCAGGGGCTCCAAGATATTCTCAAAGGACCAGAAGCTGTTCCTGAGTTGGGACTTGAGGGGGGATATTCGACTTATGACCCTTTCCCACTTAGCTGTTTTTTAGAGGGTGGAGAACAGACATAAATTACAAAAAGCAGGGCCAGGCGCGGTGGCTCACACCTGTAAGCCCAGCACTTTGGGAGGCCGAGGCGGGTGGATCACAAGGTCAAGAGATCGAGACCATCCTGGTCAACATGGTGAAACCCCGTCTCTACTAAAACTACAAAAAATCAGCTGGGCATGGTGGCGCGTGCCTGTAATCCCAGCTACTCAGGAGGCTGAGGCAGGAGAATTGCCTGAGCCCAGGAGGCGGAGGCTGCGGTGAGCCGAGATCGCGCCATTGCACTCCAGTCTGGGTAACGAAAGCGAAACTCCGTCTCAAAAAAAAAAAA
>NW_022436972.1:5666107-5677807 GCF_009761245.1 Sapajus apella | reverse complement strand
AAAAAAAAAAAAAAAAAAAAAAAAAAATTACAAAAAGCAAACTAACCCCCAACAAAGAAATCCAGATGAGGAGGACACCTAAGGCCCTGGGACTTTCCTGTAGGAAAATACATCACTGTCAATTAGGGATTCTCTACTAGATGACATAGTGTCAATATTGCCATTAGCTGGTACAACAGGGAAGCTTAAATACTGGTGTCAATGAAACAGGAAAACCCAAATTAAAGCATTCTGTTCTAGTAAAAAATTAGACAAGAAAACAGATTACTGTGTGTCAGTATCTTAACAATTGTTGAGTCCTTGCATAGTGTTTTGCACCCAGTACAAATGCAACAACATAGTTTCGATTTTTGTTGAACAGATGTAGTCTCTTTCTTAGCTATACCTTTCATTTATCTTGGGCATCTATTTTGATACTTAAAATCTAAAAAGAGTATTTCTTGAAATTGTATCTTTCTTGCTAATGAAAATCAGTTACTCTCAAACTTTATTCAGAATTATTCATTAAGATGACTTTAATCTTTCTTAATTGTCAAGGTGGGAGAGAAGTTATTTGATAGCTGAGGGAACGCCACCGATTAATCTAGTGACAAAAATACACATCTTCTTTGTTGTTCCTCCATCTACTTGCTTTCAACTCCCAGGATGTTCAAGGATACACTGACAATCAGTTGTTCAGCTCAAAAGGATTAACACCACTTAGGATGGAAATTCTAAACATTAAAATCGTGACTGAAAAATACTCTGACCATCTTGGTTTTTTTTTTTTTTTTTTTTTTTTTCTGTTTGTTTCTGAGACGGAGTATCCTTCTATCGCCCAGGCTAGAGTGCAGTGGTGCCATCTCATCAGCTCACTGCAACCTCCATCTCCCTGGTTCGAGCGATTCTCCTGCCTCAGCCTCCCAAGTAGCTGGCATTACAGGTCTACATCACTATGCCCAGCTAATTTTTTTTTTTTTAGATGGAGTTCAAGCGACGTTCCTGCCTCAGTGTCCCAGGGCCTGAGCTTCCGGCCAGAGCTTTCTGGATGTTCCCTCTGGCTCTCGCAAAGTCACGGAGGAAAATGCTGGCGCCATTCCCCTGGCGGGAGGCACCGCCACAGGCCCATTCATCAGCTCATAGAATCCCTTTTGGCATCGTCATATTTGAACTTGTCGAACCAGGTCTTCTCATGTACCAAGAAGTTTGTAGTCATTTTTCTGACGCTAGCAAAGGACACAGCGACCAGTGAGGAGGAATCAGCGGATTCTGGACGCCTGTGGAAAGGGAGTGCTTTCCTCCTTTTTTAGAAAACAAAGCAAAACAAAAACAAAAACTCCATCCTCATTAATAAACTTGTCCAATAAACAAATTTTCTTTATTTATGATAAATATTTTTAAGCAAGAAAGGCCATAAATATCAAATTTCAAAAAAAATGTGTTGACATTTAAAGGTTTTGAAATTTAATCTGATTATTTAAGTAAATCACTTTCAAGTGGTTAGTTCATTTGCAATATTATATATGAGCTTTAAAAAATTTTTAAATCAGAAGTTCATTCCAAGATTTTGTTAAAGAAAAGCTGAAGGGCTAAATTTCCAAAAGCAAGACTTTAAACAAACAAAATTAGCCAGAGGCATTAAACACAGTAAGGTTACCAGTAAGTTTATTAAACACAGACATTGATGTTTCTAATATTGTACAATTTTCAGAGGCCTCACGTGACAAAGCCCTTAAGTTTAATGATTCACTTTGAGAAAATACATCTATATTTACTTCAAAGAAGGGTTTCTATGTCATCGTTTTTAATGAGAAAGTTAAAATTAATGTGTGTTTAGCAGTGTCTCATTACATAGAATTTACATTAGCAGAGGATCTGATTAGCAACTTTAGATAACTTTCCAACCAGGAAGAGTTGCAAAAGGGTTCCAATTGCATCTACCACCCACACATTCTAAGAAGAAGTACTAATTATGAAAAACAAAACCTTTAATGCCACCAAGGAATAAGAATAGTACAGTCAACCTCATTTGTATGTCATTTTGTAGTTATGCATTATCTCATTTGGGTTTAAGACAGCTGGTGGAAATTATTGGGCATTACACAACAGTAAAAAAAGAAGAAAAAAAATTTTTTTAAAAAGCTGGTGAAATTGGTGTTTGCATTCCCATTTCACAGATGAAGAAACAGGTTCTGAGAGAGCCAGTGGCTTATCCCAGATTACATGTTTAGTAAGATGGGGGATCAGAACTTGAACCAATTGCAAAGCAGATAGTGACTTTGTACAACCCTTGGGCTGAAGTCCTTTTCAAGTGTTCTAACTCTTGTCTCGGAGGCTCCCTTGGCTTTGGCCCTGAGCAAGGCCTGCCGTAGAAGCAGCTATTTAAGGAAGTTACGTGACCAGATGGGCAGGGGTGTGGCCAGCAGAGTGGCTGTGACACCCTTCTTGCACATCATCTTCCACCTTGCCTAATGACTTCACCAGCTCTTAAGCATCTAACCCTGTGCCAAGTGTCGTGGGGAATACCAGGTGTAGGAGACACAGTTCCTGTCCTCACAAACTAAGCCCATTCACAACCTAAGACCACTGAATACAATCTCAGGAGGCGCTCTTTTCACAACACGTGTTCATAGATGGCCTGACCCAGGTTCTGCATGTCTCCTGAGGGCCCCACTGAAATGTCATCAAACACACCTGTCTGCAGGCTTATGGAATGACAGAATTCTAACAGAGAACATAACACTTAAGGAGACACGCCTAATCACTGAGTGCCTTCACTGTGCCTGTAATCAGGAGGCTCTGAGGAGGGAACCCAGACCAGACTCCATCTTCATAGCTCCTTGACAGAGGCTGTTCACCCTAATGAAGGCCAGAAAGCATCTAGCCACCATTGTTCCTATGACTACTTTTTGTTTCCAATAAAAATCTACATGTGGGGAAAAAAAAAAAAAAAAGAAACTAATACAGCAGTCTAACTTTAGAAATGCTCAAAATCCATTTAATTATTAAAAAAAATTTTAAGTAACTTTTTTAGATTGTGGATTTGGGGGAAAAAAAAAAACTTGTGTTAGGAATAGAATTTTGACTTAAAAATGAGAAGCAACGTCAGCCTACATGCTGGTGTTCCTGCCATGTGAGTCCTGGCCGGGGCTCACTCCTCTTGGCCGTGAACAGTCCCCATCACACTTGTCCTCTGACTAAGCAATAAGGAAGTACCTGGAACCGCCTGCTTCCTCCAAGCAGATGGTTCTTTGCTTTTCACAACAGATGATTGTAAAAATCAGAATGGTATTTTAAGAACTAGCTGATTAAACACCCCAACTTGTTGGCTTAAGACTGCTGAATGAACAACCCATCACACTTGGTGCCTGAGCCCCACTTTTTTCGAGGTGCAGGATGAGATGCTCATTTTAATCTGACACGCCTGTGGGCATGGTGTTTGTCAGGACCACTTCACTCTCTGCCTTTTGCTTCCATAAACCAAGCCAGACCCACTACTGTGAACTCAGCTGCTGGAGTTCTTTCAGAAGTTGGGGGAAACCAGGCTGCCTGTTTGCTACAGAGGTCTAGACTCTTAACACCTGGTCTCTTAAGATCCAGACCATAGAACCTCAGCCAAATAATTCACACTAACATTTTATTGTTGGGGCTCTTTTAACGAAAAACAAAATGTTAGTTTTTGATGTATTTATATAAATATGACTTTAAAATATATTGGTTTCTGTCTGGGCGTGGTGGCTCACGCCTGCAATCCCAACACTTTGGGAGGCCGAGGCGGGCGGATCACAATGTCAAGAGATCAAGACTATCCTGGCCAACATGGGGAACCCCTTTCTCTACAAAAATACAAAAATTAGCTGGACATGGTGACACGTGCCTGTAGTCCCAGCTCCTCAGGAGGCTGAGGCAGGAGAATCCCTTCAACTGGGGAGACGGAGGTTGCAGCGAGCCAAGATCTTGCCATTGTATTCCAGCCTGGTGACAGAGTGAGACTCTGTCTCAAGAAACATATATATATATTGATTTATTTTTTAAAGATCTATTGCTGGGACCATGAAGGTCATTCATTCCTTTATTCTGGAGGTATTTATTGAGGTGTGCAATATGCAAGGTACCATGCTGGGAAAATTCTTTCCCATCATCCTAAACCAGAAACAGTCTGGTTTTCTGCTCTTTTTCCAATGCCTAGAATTGTTTCTAGCATCCATTATGCCTACTCTTCATTCATTGTAGAATCCTAACAATGAATGAATGACACACTAAGATAAGCCATGCCTGCATTTTCCCCTACCAGGAGTTCGGATTGTTATAAAAATCAGTATAAAGACCTTTCCCTTTGGCAATCTCTATCTACCAACTAATTCTTGGAGCCAGAATCAGATAGGCTCCATGGAGTTGACATAGCTTCATAGCAAATCAGTTAATTAACCACTAAATGTTGATAGGACACCGACTTTGTGCAGTCTCCCCCTCTCCTAGACAAATGAGCCATTCAAAGAAGTAAATGAGATACTGTTTTCAAAGACTTTCCATACAAACATAAAGTTACTACAATGCAGCCCTGAGGCCAAAGAGGTGGCTGGCGTAACAGAGAACTAAAAGAGATCAGAGGAAGAAGACAGAAGCCTAGAATTTGGCCTTTAACCAGGTGAAGAATGGAAGAAAGGGCATAACAGAAATGCAGGGGTATGTGTATATACGTGTGTGTGTATATACGTGTGTGTGTGTGTGCGTGTGTGTGTGTGTGTCTGCATGTTGGAAGGTGACGAAGAATGGCATGGACAGAGTCTGGAAGAAGCCAGAGCACACAAGGCACACCAGGAGTTAATTCCACTCAGTGAGATTTGAGTCAACTGAATAAATATTTATTGAATGCACACTGTGTACCTGGCATTGTGATAGGTACTAGGTATATAATGGTTAACAAGACTGATATGGTTCCTGGGTCACTGGCAAGTAGGAGACACGGAGAAGTAAACAAACAATGACAATATAGTATAATAAGTGCTATGATAGGGAAAAGTCCAGGTGTTACTGAGAAGGATGTAGAAAGGACCCAACCCAAACACTGGGGTCAAGAAAACTTCCTGGAAGAGGGGATATCAAGCTGACCCCCAAAGCCAAGGTAGAAATTGGTTGGGTAAAACTGTTCAGGTAGAGTATATAATACTTACCCTAGAATTGCAAATGTGAAGGGCTATGGAGATCTGAAGGTGGCTGAGTTTGTTGGAACACAAGGGGAAGGAGGACTGGAAGAGGCTGGGGATGGGAGCAGTGGCCAGAGTTTGCACATTAAAATAGTTTGGGCTTCATCCTAAGAGCAGCGGTAACCTTGAGGGATTTTAAGTAAGAGAATAAGACAAGTGGATATGCATTTTAGGTTAACTATCTGCAGTGTGAGATGGTCCTGAGAGGAATAATGGGTAAAAAGAACAAAAGGGTAATAGGCAGTTAGATCCTTGAAGTTACATCCCTAACACAGTATAAGAACCAAATGAATATTTTGTGAATGAATGATCAATGAATCAATCAATAATTTGGTGCAGGATTGAAAATATGAGACTTAAGGCAGAGGATAAAGTTATCTGTATGTATACAAGGGTCAGACTGAAAGCTGACTGGCACACTGACATGTCTTCAAGTCTTGAATCTCATCAGACAAATGATAACAGTTGACAATGGAGTAAAGTGGAACAGAGTGGAAACAGCTTCAGTGGTGGAGTCAAAAAACCAAGGTCTGAGTCCTAGTTTTGATGTTTATTAATTTTGAGATGTGCTTAATTTCTCTGATCATTGGGTTCCACAACTATTACACCTACTGTTTACGTGCTAATGCATAGGCAGAATGGGAATGGATATCATACTCTGTACGTTTCTGTTTTCAGGTGGTATGTAGGCACTGTGGCAGGACTGATGATGGCCCAGTGGAGTTTCTAAATCATCCACTGTAAAAACCACTTAGTGAAACCTGCCCAACTGATGGTAGAGTCGTGATTTAGGTAGCAGGGGATTTAGAAATCAAGTAGCCAGTAAGTATTGCACAAAGTTTGGACATGTGACTCTCTAACTTGTCCGCTGGAGACCCTGGTGGAGATGTTGGGAGAGGGGTGGAAAGGGCCTGTCTCCTGCTGCTGTCCCCAAGGAGAGTACTAGGGACAGAAAGAGCAGAAACAAGTGGTATAGCTGAGGGTCACGGGGGTCAGTGAGGCGGCCTGGAGAACACACACAGGCAGTTAAGGACACAGTCTAGATTAGAACTCAGTTCCCTGAAGTTCAGTGCTCTTTTCACGACTCCACCTTGTCAAATTAATTATGTCAACTCAATTATCTTAGAAATGACAACTTATGTAAGATTCAAGCCAAGAGGTCTTCTCCTAAGTTTGTGGCTGGAGCTACCAGCCAGGGCCACATGACCTTTAGATCGAGAGGACAAAGGGGAATACTGGCTGCAGGAGTGAGGTGCTCCCCTGGATCCAGTTGTTTGGAAAGAAGAAGGCTTCAGGAAGCATGGGGGTGGAGTTATGTTGGTGGCGGCAGAGAAAAGCAGGATGAATTATACAACGTACTTGAATCCAGAAACAATTAACCAAAGAATAAAGCAAGAGAAGAAAAAGCAGAAGGTGAAGAACTGCCCTGCAAGGAGGTGCTGGAAGAAGGGCTAGGGAACCAACTTGTCGGAAAGTACGTCGTACCACGCAGTTTTAGGAAACACAGCAGGCCTGAGCTCCTTGGTACCCTCAGGAGATCCAAGTGAACAGGCAGAAAGTGACTGTGTTTTGTGAAATACTTCAGGTACCCAAATGCTCCTCTTTCCAGCACTTTTCATATCATCCCCCTCACCTTCCCCCTAACACACTCAAACGCTTACACCTTCTGGCCCACTCCAGGATGAGTTTTGCTTCTTTTCTGCAGAAGAGTGTGACACTAGGGTAATATCACTGAAGACATTTATTAAAACACCTTCCTTAAGAAATGTAATTTTTAGCTTGTGGCCTTGGGTCCCATATCTCTAAATCATCTTCATCTTCTCACTTTCCAAAAGCAGTATAAAGAGTCAGCTGTTTGGGGAGTCCTTTTAATTTTTATGAAGTAAAACTCAATTAAATTATTTTTTGGTATTCTAAATTCATAGTTAGCCCTCAAGTGTTGGGTTAGCTCTATGAATACAGGAAACCAAAAAATAATTTAGTTTCACCTGTCTCCCTTAAAGAAGGCTCCAATAAATCAATCGGCCATAACAAAAAGGCTACTTTTCAGTTTTTCCTGGAAATTCTAAAGCAAATAGTATTGAAACAAAATTATATGAAACATAATTCATATAATTCATACTCTCCAGTGATCACTTACATAGCTCAGTTAAGGTTCGCAGTCATAAGTATCTCTGACAATCTACAAATCTGTAATATCCACACATAAACATCTGGGGCAGACATCAGAGTCCCTTTATCAACACTGAAATCCATGTGTCTCCTGCGCTCTTAATACATTTTGCCATCTACCCTGTTTAATTGAGCTTTTTACTACAAATGGTTTTAGGCTCTGATGCAAGACAGGAATTTGAAGCATGCCTTGGAGTATTTAATGGTGTTAATTTCTGGTGCACACAAACATCAACTTCACTCAACAATCCAATAATCTTGCAAAAAGAAATATGCCAGAGAATGAAATACAGCAATGGAATTCTTCAGGACTGCAGGCAAAGCAGTTCCACGGTCCTGCCGATGCCAAAAAGTAATAAAATAGCTGCCTATTTACAGATCCTTAAAGATATTACAATCCATAAAGAAAATAAAAGGAAGAAAGTAGGGTGCTTTCAGATCAAGGAATTATTCTTTTATATTCAAACATGTTTATTCACTTAAAGTCTTCAAATGTAACCCAACTTAATTTTAAACAAACATCTGATTGCAACAAAGGAAGTGTGTGTGTGTGTGTGTGTGTGTGTGTGTGTGTGTGTGTGTGGCTTTGTTTCAATTGGATGGTATAAATTTAAACAATTCCTACCTGGAAATATGGATGGTCTCTTCTTTGGGTGCCTCAGATGAATCGGATCAAAGTTCTTAATGTTTCTTTGAAGTCTTCCTTTAATGTCATTTCCTATGAGTAGTTCAGGTGGCAGGCTACTCCGTCTTGATGATTTACAATCATTTTGAGATGAATTTAGTTTGTTCTTCGTTCTGGAATATAAATTGCTGTCATCAACTGCCATTGCAGGGGATACATTAGAGACTATGAACAAAAATCCAAAAAGCCAAACCCAGTGGCAGCCACCGTCACAGCCACCGAGCCGCTGCCATCCTAGATTTCGATGTTCTCATGCTTTACCCTGCACTTGTTTGGGAAGCATAGCAAGTTGATAGGCGTGGACTTGAACAGGTGTAGAATTACTAAGTAGGCCCTCCTTTCTACAGTTAACAGCACAGGGGAGGAGAGATCCAAAAAAAAAAAAAAAGTTAGGTGCAGAAGACTGGGGAATTTGAACAGATGTGACTCAGGGTGGATGGTAACAAAAGTGGTGTAATGGTTGCCGCATGAAATTTCTGCCTCATGGGTGCGATGTCATAAAACAAACACAGTGCACTATTCAAGAATAAATGCCTATGCAAATTTCAAGTCTAACGTTTTGTATCATTTCCCAAACTCTTACAGATTTTAAACAGTTTTGGGGAAGCATTTTTACATTCTCTCGTACCTTTAAGTTTCAAACTATACACATAACACAGAATGAACATCCTTCTTTATTCAATGTCTTATTTGGCTGGCTGCCAACTAGAATTTGGCTGAAAGAGGGACATGAGAGACGGCTGGTGATGACCAGGAAGGAACCAGCAGTGGGCGTGTGTCAGGCAGCAGTGCCGGGAACCCACTGGGTTCCCCACCCACCCCTTCCATCCTGTGCTCCAGCTGGCAGATAGCTTCTCCCGAAGTTCCCACTGACTGGCAGTGGAGTCAGAGGTCTAGAAAACAAGCCTTAGCCATAGAAGTAATGACGGCCTCCACTCACTAATAAAAAGTCAATGTTTTTATCCTTGAGGGGATTCTGCCTAGCTTTCAACTAAAATAGTAATGGGTTTGGTGGTCAAAGAAAAACCAGCATTTCTTCACTCAAGATTCCAGCTTGTTCTGTCACACAGTTTCCTTCTCTCTCTCTCCCAGATTCTGCATTTTTATGTTCTCTGTTCCCTTCCCCTTTGCTCTATTTATGTGGAAATGTTCTGCACTTTTTTCCTTAACTGACTGTGCAGAAATTATCACTCTATAATTCATTCTCCCCAGCCATGCCTCAAGACTGTGCCTGTGTCCATCAGCAATCTCTCTGTCACATACACACATATACGCCATTTGTGTTCTGTCTGGTTGCAATGTGAGAAGATGAAATCAACCTTTCTCTTCCCAGTGCCTGGGATCAACAGATATCTAACATTATAAGGGACTTAGGGGTCATTTCACAAATCACACTGTTTATTTTGGCTTCCTAGATGCCAAGTAGGTTTTAATACTTGCTGATATTTAGGTGTTGGTTCTGTTTACCAAATTGAGGATATACTTCCACACTAACACAAGTTTTGTTCTCCTTATGCCCTTTCAGCATCAGGTCTCCAAATCACAACAGATTTTCTGGAAAGAAAAGCGTTTTTTTCTTACAAGTATGCCCAACTGAGAGTTGCCATTATAATCTGGCAATTATAATTATAAATCCATAAATCAAGTTTATATATTAGATTATTAAGTTATTTCACCAATTCTGAGAATCATCTGTACTTATAACTTCCTGTAACTTCCCTCCCAGGACTCAGAAGAACTTTGTCAAGTTGAAATGTACCATGAACTTCAAAACAATGAGTAACTTGTATAAAACCATTTCTAAAAGGTTTTAGAATGAGACTGCCTCAATCTCCCTCACCCTAAGGAAAACACATTTTTTCTAGTAAGGAAATATAAAGTAAAAGCATTTTTTAAAGTTTGAGATAATGATATAAAAGGAGGAAAAAATATACATTCCTAAAACCCAAACTTCAAGAACTGTTTAATTTTCAAATAAAAGCAAGATAAAATCCTAGGGCACAAAAGATTGGTACTAACTGGGAGAAGTTCAGCAACTGGCAAAGCAGAAGCTCAAGCTATTTGGTGACTGTGTCTTTCTCAATCACACTATTATGATGGTCCCAAATAAGAGCATGTATGAGGTGAAACAGAAGTCTCTAAGGACAGGTATTATTATCATGCAGAGTGTACACCAGGTATGTCTGCATCGTGTACCTTTGTCTTTAAGTCTAGCTGAAAACACAGGATGAAGTACATATGCATCTGGAATGCGTTATAATAATAGCCATCATTTACTGCAGGCTTAAAGCTGGCCAGATTCTGCGCCAAGCCTTTGGCATGCATTATCTCATTGATTCCTCCTAATCACTCTATTTTTTAAATGAAGATGCTGAGACCCAGAGTCAAACACATAGGAATTAGTGAAGATTTGAACCCAAGTTTTCCCTAACTCCAAAGTTCACATTCAAGTTTGTGCCTTAAACTATACCACCTAACAATTGTTAAATGTGTATAATATCTAAAAGGAATTAAAAGTCTTTCTCTACTTTCCTGAAAACAATTATTGGGGCTGTGTTTGGTGGCTCACACGTGTAATCCCAGAACTTTGGGAGGCCGAGTCGGGTGGATCACAAGGTCAAGAGACAGAGACCATCCTGGCCAACATGGTGAAACCCTGTCTCTACTAAAAATACAAAAATTAGCTGGGCATGGTGGCACACACCTGTAGTCCCAGCTACTTGGGAGGCTGAGGCAGGAGAATCGCTTGAACCTGGGAGGTGGAGGTTGCAGTGAGCTGAGATTGCACCACTGCACTCCAGCCTAGTGACAGAGTGAGACTCCGTCTCAAAAAAAAAAAAAAAAAATTATTGGGTTTCCAGCAGATTCTCACTTCACCAACTCTGTGATTAAGAAATGATCTGGCTCATTTAATTAGATTTGCCCTGTTGTCAGGATGTTTTTGAGGTTCACAGAATGAAAGAGGAAAATTCACATTTTTGCCAGAGTATTTGCATTACTAATAAAGTATCCATGTTGAGGCTTTTCACACTAAAATGCATTTTAGATAAAAGTATTATGTATTCCTGACATTTAAATTATAATTATGAAAAAAAATCCTCTACCCTACTTCAGAGGTATATCAAGTCCTCTAATCCTCTAAAAATTAAATGACTTAAGAGAGGCAAGAGGAGTTCCTGATGTGTCCAACTTCACCTCTCTCTTGTCTAACTCATTTTCCCCTTATACAGAAATGGGGATCTAGCTCATTTAATACACTTCTTTAAGGCAGAAAAGTGAGAAAAACTTGAATTTTCTATTGTTAAAATATTAGAACAATGTAAACAAGGAACAACTTTTATTTATTCAAAAGTAGTATTAAATCTGTGAACATAAAAAAAGTAAAGTCATTCTTTCAAAATATTTAAATTGGCTGCCACATGAATGACAATCAACCACAGAACATTTAGCTTGGTTGTCTACATGAGAATATTTACAGATTACAATGTTAAGTCCATCTCTCCTTCTGTATAGTAATGGCCAAAGCGGAATTTTTTTTTTTCAGGTGTTCAAAAGATTGATGACACAGGCTTTGGGCTAAGAGGAATTTTAAAACTTACAGTATAAATAATTTTTTTTTTTTTTTTTTTTTTTTTTGAAGGGGTTTTTCTTTTTTTT